>NW_020855362.1:0-3603 GCF_000972845.2 Larimichthys crocea | reverse complement strand
AGACTGAAGAAGGTTCAGGTCATTTTTTGTTACTCACATGATTTACATTACATTAGTCAGGCTCTGAAATGGGCCCAATCAGCATCTTGTAATCCCTTCATACATACAAATGACAATTAAGATATGTTACAATTCAAAAAAATCAGCAGCAGCTGAATAAAATGATTGTGAACATTCTTTTTGTTTCTGTCTGGCTTTTTATATTGGTTACTGATATCGAGTGTCACTTTAACCGTGCCCGGTATTTCTGTTTCAATTTTACCACAAACAGAATGTTGCTACCAAGCGACAGGTACGTGGACTCTCACAGGTAATCAGGAAGATCAGATAGCTTTCTGGTATGACCCTCCACTGCATGCTTTTCATTTCATTTCTTGAAAAGATGGCTTGTCAGTTGTCATGTGCTGACTCCATTAAGGGCATTCTTCAGATCAAAACTCGGATCCCTATGTTGAACCTAAGCTCGTAACCAGTCAGCCAAAAACAGACAAAAGTAGTACACAGGGTCGGTCCAATAGTCTGCGTGATCCAGGGCAAAACTTTATTTAAAACATTCAAAAAATATTTCTAAATTATTGTTAAGAACTAGATAAGTTATCCTGCCCATTCGATTAATATATAGAACAAGAGTATCACACACTATTTAGTCAATTATCATGTTTGCACGTAATTTCCAGCCTGCTGATGGTGGCTGATGGTGAACTTTTCCACTGTCACTGTATCTTTATGTTACATGTTTAAAAGTGTAAAACTGTAGCAACAAATGAAGTTTTGCTGGTTCACCGCTCTCAACTCTCTCTCTGGAAAACAGAATTAAAAAGTCAGGGAGCGAAAGAGCGGACCACCTTTTCCTTTTCCTCACAAAATCTGTCTGAGGGAAGAGGGAGGAGTCGCTCACCTTAGGCCCCCCGGTGAAACCATACCTGCACTTCAGTTCCGCTTTCTTTTATTTTTTTGTCTTTACCCCCCATAAAGATTGTCCTTCACAATAAAATGTAAGAATTATATTTAACCTTGAGCTGGTTGCTACAAACAATAATAAAGTACTGTGTAAAATTATGTTCTCATATCAACACCAGATTTCAACCGTAAACAAACAAAAAGTGACTATGTGCTCTTCCATTAGGGTGTATCACATTTATGATCATCTATCATTGGTATTCTATCACCATATATCTGTTTTCAGTGGCTTCGATCCGACTTCCTTCCCCTTCAGCAAAGATGGAGATCAAATCGGAGATTAGAATGCACTTCCTCATTCACCTGCTCGTCTCTCGTCCAGATGAACATCGAGCTGCACCGCCTCTTACTCACTCTTGTGCCGTTTCGTCAGAACCAGTGACAAGTAAGAATGTCACATTCGCTTTACGGGAAGATTCATCTGAAAGCAGAAAAACAAGATTCACAGCGATGAATATCACAGCTCTCTAAGTAGCACGCATCTCAACCGTGACTGCAGTGAACGAGCAAGTGGTTCAGCACACGGCTGGACACTTACAAATAAACTGAAGGCAGAAACAAAGGCTGGAAGAACAAAAGATCAACATGGGTGTGCACAGATGAAGCATGCATGCAACAGTGTATGCAGGGCCGCTTTTTGCTATGGGGCGCAATCTCGCCAGTTTTCTATACCGCTCATTTCCACGCCAAGTTAGTGGAGTGGGCGCCCTCGTTGTCACGTCAACTTACTGCTGAGAGTCATACAGGTTGTGTGTGTGTCAGAAGAGGCAAGGGGGAGGGCGGCGAGGGATAGACTGACCCCACAACAACAACAAGGCCACACAACACAGACTGCTTCAATTAAATTGTATTTCATGCATAGAATTAACATAGACCCATATACCTACAGGTAATTAATTGGGTTATGTGAAAAATCTACGTGACCTCACGTGACTCTGGTTGATTGACGGGCGAACCGACGGTGTTGGCAAAGGTACAGTGGTTAATGATGTGGAGTCTTCATCATGCAGGTGAAGCATCAGAAGAAAAGAAGAAGAGGAGAAACGGCCAAAGATAAAGGTCTGCAGATTTCTGTGAGTGACGTCAGTGACAGCAGCTATAGGCTGTTTATTAGGGCCCGAGCACAGCATGCTGGGGCGAGGCCCTATTGGATTTCGAACGCTGAACGACGTTTAAAAGTAAATCGCATTTTCGACGGCCCATATCCCCCCGAAAACTCACGACAATTTGCCTATCCCCCCCATGTCAGGTGTAACATTTCGCATTTTGGGGGTCTCACACATGGACGTACGCATATGCCTCCACAGCGCCATCTAGGTGTGCGTTTTTGCCAGTGCCCCTCGCCACGGTTTCATCCACGTGTACGAAACTTGGTGGGAGTATGTAACATGCCCAGACGCACAAAAAAGTCTCTTGGTGCCCCAGGCTACAGTGAAGCGTACGGCGTCCAATTTTTGTCAAATCTGGACTTTTCAGGTTTTGGGGTCATATCCAGGGGTCGCATTTGAACAAACTCCTCCTAGGGATTGTATCCGATGTGCTTGAAACTTGGCGTGTGTGTTCTCATTGTTGTGTCGGTGCAGGGGTTGTGGGTAGGTTGTTGTTGGTGGGCGTAAACGTAGCCAGGACCGCCTCTGAGTGTATGACAGTAATCTAAAGGTTCATTTAAAGTAACATTGTGCAGAAATGTGAATTTTTGTGATTTAACACAATAATAGGCAGCAGTACATGTGTACACCTGATCACAAGTCAGCGTACATTTGTTATTTTGTGGTAGAAAGGTTATGTAGTTTAAAGAGGTCAGGACTGGAAGATGTTTTTTTTTTAAATGAAGCTTTGTGTCACTGTGTGAGACGACATACCTGTCAGCTGAGGCAGAAAAACTTTCCACTCAGCTGCATTTCAGAAAACAGTCGCACGTGACAAGGTGCATCCTGGCATCAAGTCAGTCTGGTGGAAAAAACCTGTAACATATCACTTACAGTTTACACAGCAGTCATCTACAGACATATACAAACTATGATGCCGTGTTTACGGCAGGTGAACCATCGGCCAACTCGAATTATCTGCACACACATTAAACTGATTCAGACAACAGGCTTAAGTGCAGAAACCTTAATTGAATTCAAACCGGTAATCACTGAGCACTCGGAAGGTGAAGGGTCTACGAAGGGAGGGGGGGCCTCCCTGGATTCACCAAAAAAAAACTTTTGAAAAATATAATGATAAGTTATAACATTGAAGGTACTTTCCATAGTTTAGGTACAGTCTATTTCTTACAAAGCCTGTGTCTTTCTAGGACTGTAACGATGTACGTATGTACGTGTCTTCATGAACTAATACTGTCTTCTAATCCAACATTTGGTTTGTTTTTGGAGCACTTTGACCATTCCCTGCTAACTGAATTGAACATTCCCAAATCGCTCTCTCTCTGTCTCTCTGATCAATCGACACGCAAAGCAAATCAAACTGCGTTCGTTGGCTGCCATCTATTTTGCAGTGTAAATGGTGAAGTCAGAGCGTTCATGGAAATGGTTTTATTTCAGACGTGGTCCACTCGAATCCTTAAACCGATGAAGTCATAGTCGATTTCACTTACACAGGTACCTGCATTAGTGTTGCGAGTTTAGTCCGTGAATCCCC
>NW_020855361.1:0-719 GCF_000972845.2 Larimichthys crocea | reverse complement strand
GGGTTCGAGTCCCATCTGGGGTGATCGTTCTTTTTCTCTGAAATATCACCTTATACGTGGATCATTCAGACAATAACTATGGGGAGATGAGAGATTTTTTCAATTAAGTAAAAGTATCAGCAACCGAAAAACGCAAGCTTCATCGACACAAAGAAACACACATTTCACCGTCCCTCGCCGCACAAGTAACCATAGAAACAACGATTTAATAAGATTAATTATTCAGAAACATCACTGACCGAGAGTGGGCTAAGATAACAGCCGACATAGAAAAGAAGAGCTTCGAAGTGTTCGTACACACAGCACATCGGCTGCATCAGTGCAAACTTACCGTCAGATACATGCTGTGGTGTGGTTGTAGTAGTTCAACTAATGTATCCAATATAAATCAGCTAAACCTGCTGTTGTTTATGCGGCAATAGCATATGGCAAACAGTTCATGCTGTCACCTAGCTACATTTTATATTAAGCATTCCATTCTATTCACTCATGTAGTCACATGTATTTATTTTCCAAATCTGACATAATAATTTGCCTTAAAATACCACCTGAATATATGTTTAAGCAATTACTCTTGAAATGTCCCTTAATGTTTACTAATATTTACTGGGAGAAAGCAGTAAATTTACTTTCTACGTTTATGTCCAACTGACTAATCAATGTGAACCATGTGTTAGTCTATAAAGATGAATATTGTATAGAATAGATACTTTATTGAT
>NW_020855360.1:0-647 GCF_000972845.2 Larimichthys crocea | reverse complement strand
CTCACGTAGAACAAGCCCCTATCTGGACATGTCTTTTTCTCTCTGATCTGAACTGAAGTACAGCAGGGAAGTATTCAAAGAAAGATTCTGCAGCGTCTCCTCTCAAAGTGTTGTATTATTACACTGTTTGTTTCCACTTCAAAAAGTTTGTGTCCATGTCTTTTTCTCTTTACCGCGCACGGTGCAGCTGTATGTGAGTGGGGAGCTCCTGACCTTTGTCGGCCACGATCTTGGAGGTCTTGAGGAAGAGGCTGCCGTGCTGCAGGTCCATCATCTCTCCTTTGAGACGATCCTCCATCACATCAACCAGAGCCAGCTCATCACACAGGTCCTACACAGAGGAGGAACATTAATGTGAGATGAGCTTCTACAAGTCAAATCAAATCAAATTTTATCTGTATAGCCTAAAGTCACAAAGTACATTTGCCTCGGAGGGCTTTACAATCTGTAAACAGTCTGATAAGATTTGCACAGATCAGCTGAGAAGAATTAAGCCATAAACCATGAGCTTAATAACTTCATAAAGAGCAAAAACCTTAAGAAAACTCAATGAACACATCACATTCATCAACAGACTCTTCTTGCACTTCTTCTTTATATATGAGTAAATATTAATTAATATATAATTATATGATATAATTTATAAT
>NW_020855359.1:0-798 GCF_000972845.2 Larimichthys crocea | reverse complement strand
GAGTGAAGATTTTAAGAAGCCAGCCTTCTGTGGAATCAATTTAGCACCATCTGCGCCTTCAGTACCAGATGCCACTCAGTTCGCAACCTTCAGCGACCTCATAACTGCAACTGCTCACTCTCTACACGGGGCGGCTAAGGAGGCACTCAAAGCTGAAGACTATCGCAAGGCCCAAGTCTCCCTCCTTCAACGCGTGCAACTAGAGTGCTTCCCCATGGAACTTGCTCAACTGAGATCAAGCAAGCCAGTGCTTAGGAGTAGCCGCCTCCTCACTCTGGCCCCAGAATTCGATAACAACGATGAGCTCATCCGTGTAGGTGGACGCTTACATCACAGCAGCCAGCTTGATCCAGAGGCTATACATCCTGTTGTGCTGGATACCCAGCACCCGATCACACAGCTGATTATTAAAGACATTGATGAGCAGCTACACCAGCCTGGTCCTGAAAGAGTATTTTCAGAAATCCGACGCAAATACTGGATCCCACGCGGTCGAGAGGCTGTTCGCCGCCATCAACGAGGCTGGACTGAGTGTCAAAGATGGCGCAGCAAGCCCGAGATCCCTAAGATGGCTGATCTGCCGCCCGCAAGGCTACGACTCTTTAAGCCAGCTTTCTTCAGTACAGGCGTGGACTGCTTTGGTCCCTACTCTATCAAGATAGGGCGAAGAAGTGAGAAACACTGGGGGATATTGTTCAAGTGCATGACTACTCGAGCGGTGCATGTTGATATCCTTTCCAGTATTGACACGGATGCTTTCCTCATGGCTTTGAGGAGATTCATTGCCAGGAGGGGCAA
>NW_020855358.1:0-718 GCF_000972845.2 Larimichthys crocea | reverse complement strand
TCAGTTTGTCACATCTAGTTAGTAATACAATCCACAGTAAAATAATGGCATCAGCACTGTAACAATATCTGTAAAGAAGGCCTTCACACATCAAAACACGACTGTGACGCCAACACCAAACAACTTGGAGGCATCTTCTATAAATCTGTGTCAAGCAGTGCTGATGTGATAGAAACATGACCCACTTGAATGGAAAGGAGGTAATTTCCATTAGTCATTTTAGTCATTATAAATCACGTTGAATCAAAGATGCCGCAGGATTTTTTCCTCGTTTGGTAAGTGTTGTGGAGGGCTGCACTCTGTGGTGGCTTGAGGCTGGAATCAATATTAGAGCATGCTGTGCCAGGCCTACGTCAGGAGTTGCACAAGTTGGAAATGTTAATATGAACAAGTTTTTCTTTACAACTTCCATGGTAGTGCAGGGAAGTTGGAGTGTTGCTGTACTATCCACCAAGTCCAGACCTCTGAATATATTGAACTTTTTCGCAAATTGAGTGAAGCCAGGTAAATGTAGCATAGACCCTTTTTGCCCTGTTTAGATAGTTAACATACGTTAGTATGTGTGATGGTGTTCACATGAGATTTCAGGCATGCAGAGGCAGCAGTCCTGCGAACGGCGTTAATGAAGGTGTGTATTGTGACTATTTGTATAGCAATATCTCTATCCATGTCTAGAAATGACGAAAATGTTTACCAGTGTCAGCGCATGTGATGAATA
>NW_020855357.1:0-603 GCF_000972845.2 Larimichthys crocea | reverse complement strand
CCTCTAAAACGTCTGTTTAATAAAGTGTGCGAGAGATCCTGTTGGAAGACGTTTTAGGAATATTCTCATCCTATCTCTTCCCTTTAGATTTAAAGACAGTGAACATGTTCAGCTGCACAAAAGAAACAATCTGGAGAAAAGTGTGAAAAACTTTGAACAACTTTTACCTCAGTGTTCACTTAAGAATGTGATATTAGAGTTATCCCAAATATGACACAATTCTCTTCAAACTATGTAGTTATAGACCGATATTTTTCTTTCTGTTATTGTTTATTGTTCGTTGCAGCTGGTTGTAATTTGGGAGAAAATGGACTTCTTATTGTGCATTGATCTTATTAATGTTCCTTGTAGTGGCAGCTCCTTCTTCCTCTGCATGCCACCAACGGAGCAGGTGTATAGCAACCAGTGTGACTCGACAAAATCCTCAAACTCAAAAATCTTCATGTAAAAATGTATACCGATGAAGTATATCACAAATACAAAAAGTAAAACAATAAAACATAAAACAATTTCTAAAGCTCTATATTTTTACTGCAGTTGAGGTCTTAACTGGTGTAGGTCGGTCAGAAAACTGTATCACCTCCACCCGACCGTCTAATGTGA
>NW_020855356.1:202-5386 GCF_000972845.2 Larimichthys crocea | reverse complement strand
ATGAATAATAAAGGAAGCAAACACCTGGGGGCCTAATAGTAAGTTGGAAGCCGCGGGAGGCCACTGGTAGAAAGAAGGTGGGCAGGGGTAGCTGAGTCATAGAGATGACAGCAGTTGGATTTAGTATAAGAGCACACTTGAGGCCTTAGCTTATCACTTAGCTCAGCACGCAACTTAGACAATAATTGCTTTCCATAGCTTTTTCATCGGCCGGTTCCCACGATAGTCGTACGGATGATAGCATGACGCGCGAACGCCTCAATCCATGTCTCTAAAACTACTGGGTGTCAGGTCTCTTTCTTGTGTGCTCATCTCCTTTTCGAACAACTTTTATGCATGCGATCTGGTTTCTGCTGTGACATGATCCCAGGGCTTAAAGGGACAAAAGCAGGGGATAAGGTAACGTTTTCGGAGATCTCGTGCCATCAGCAATATTCAATTTAACAGTCGGGGGCCCTGGAAGCAGCGCAGTCAAAGACAAAACTTTATCGCGATGATTTGCTGCTTTTGGTTTGTCCTTGTCACGTATGGTCATCTATGGTCACACCAGTCTCGTAAAGTAGCGGCAAGTAAATCAATCAAATCCAAATCAATTTTATTTGTCGAGCCGCAAAGTCTAAAATGCATTTGCCCTCAGAGGCTTTAGCAATCTGTACAGGGAGTGACAGGAAGGCCCTCTGTCCTTAGCCCTGGTTCGAGTGATGAAAAACTTGCTTGGGCGCCCACAAAAACCCTTTAACACGAAAAAAGGGGAAGAAACGCTCAGGAGAGCCACAGAGGAGGGATCCCTTCTCCCGGACGGACAGACGTGGAAATGGATGTCACAGTAACAGGACAAATGCCACCAACAAACAGATTGTACAATTAGCAATGACTGATAAAATGACAATGAATTACAAGGAATGATAAAATGACCACAGTAGGCAGATATGGTAAAAAAGTATAATGACAGTAAGAATATGCGTAGTTGGACGTCGGCAGGATCACAAGGCATGGGGCAGCCACATCCACGAGAACCTGGCTGACGACAGAGCACAGAAACGATCCGGGGAAGTTTGGTTAGTAAGGGCATGCATTAGATGAGACAGGGTCCAGCAGATGGGGGAGAGAGAGAGAGAAGAGAAGAGAGAGAGAGGAGAGGAGAGAGAAAGAAAGAAAGAAAGAAGAAAGAAAGAAAAAGAAATGAAGAAAGAAGATAAGAAAGAGTGAAAGTGAAATCTACTTTTGGAGACTATATGAACCACTAGAACGCGCCAGCGTCCTGAGAGCGGGCAGTGTTCTACGAGGGGTAGTAAGGTATTAGGAGGCTCTTTTAAGATATGATGGTGCCTGACCATGAAGAGCTTGTAAGTAAGGGAAGAATTTAAATTCTATTGCCTAGAACGCTATCTGTAAATCAAAACGGTATTGCATACAAACTTGACAACGGAAAGCTTAAACAAAATCTGGGAGAGATGTTAGTCAAAAGGGGAAAAATCTGATCTTGGCGTTCCGGGCTGCAAGAACGACGTGGGGCGAGCGCAGCACTCGAATTAAACTACAAAGATCCTAAAGACTTATTCGAGCAGCCGATAACAAGGTTACAATAGTCCAGCCTGAAGTAACAAATGCGTGGACTAGTTTTTCTGCATCCGCTTGAGAGACAATGCATCTGATTTTAAGCGACTGTTACGTAAGTTGGACGAATGCAGTCCTCGAAATTGTTTTATGTGGATGTTAAAGGACAAATCCTGATCAAAGACAACTCCGGATTTCTTTACAGTGGAGCTGAGGCCAGGGAGATCCCTCTAAAGTAAGTACTAAGTCTACTAGAAAGAGAGTTCTTCTGAGGTGTTGGGTCCAATTACAAGAATTCAGGTTTTGTCTGAATTTAACACTAAAAAAAAATTGTAGGTCATCCCATTTATATTCCTTAATGCATGTGCTTGGAGTTTAGTTAAACAGATTGGTTGCTCATGCTTGATCGATAAATATAATTGGGTGTCGTCAGCATAACAATGAAATTGAAGAGTAATTCCTAATAATGTTTCCCTAAAGGAAGGCATATATAAACTAAATAGAAGTGGTCCGAGTACAGAACCTTGTGGGACTACTGACAAACTTTGGTATGCAGGAGGATTAATCATTGACGTGAACAACTGAGATCGATCTAAGAAATACGATTCCTTTGATGTCAATTTGATGTTCTAGTCTCTGTAAGAATTGATGGCATGGTGTCAAATGCAGCACTGCTAAAGATCTAAACATGAGGACAAGTAAGAGGATGAGGTCCTTTGTCTGGTGCCATTAGGAGGAAAATCCTCCAATAGACTATTGTTATGGAGAAGTCACACAGCTGATTAGCTACAGCTTTCTCAGTAATCTATACAGAAAGGAAGGTTTGATATCGGTCTGTAGTTGGATAAGACTCTGGGTCTAGAGTGGGCTTTTTAAGAAGAGGTTTAATTACAGCTACCTTAAAGGATTGTGGTACATATCCTGATAATAAAGACAGATTAATCGTATCCAATAAAGATGACTAACTTGAGGTAAACATCCTGAGCAAGCCTGGTTCGATTAGTTATTTGATGAAGGTCGATGGAAGAAAAACAGTCTAAATACAAAACAGGTTTTACAGCTGTGTCCAAACTTGCTGTAAGAATGCAATCAATGTGGTTAAGGCAAGAGGTGGATTCATTTTGTCTCTAATAGAGATAAGCTTATCATTAAAGAAGCTCATGAAGTCATGCTACTGTAGACCTAAGGAATAGGATGGTTCAGTAGAGCTGTGATTCTCTGTTAGCCTGGCTACAGTGGCTGAAGAGAAATCTGGGGTTGTTCTTATTCTCCTCTCTTAATAAAGAGTAGTAGCTGCTCTGCATTACGGAGAGCCTTCCTGTATGTTTTGAGATTATCTTGCCAGACTAGAATGAGATTCTTCCAGTTTAGTGGCACCCATTTTGGCGTTCAGTATTAAAACGTGCCCTTTGCTTTAATTACGAGTCTGCTGGCTATACATGGGGCTAGCCCTTTCTTTGTTTAATTGTCTTCTTTTTCCAGAGGTGCAAATAGAGTTGTCTAGAGTTGTCCCGTAATGAGCCCTGTAATACGAGCAACAAGAGGGTCGCAGTTGGTGAGGGGCTAAAGGAAGCAGACAAGTCCTCTGTTACAGTTAGACATGGCATTGATTCATGCTGAAGAATCAGTCCTTAAATTTGCCTACAGCAACTATCAGATAAACATCTGCTGTAGAAGTTTCTACAACAAAGGCTTATAGTCCAGTAGTAATGAACTCAAAGGTTATAAAAAATGGTCAGACGAAGAGCCTGTGGAAGACTATTTAGATTATCAATTTCAATGCCATATGAAAGAACAAGATCAAGAGTGTTCAGGACAATTTGAGCGCTATTGGTTTATTACACTTTGACAAAAGCCAATTGAGTCTAACAAAAGAAAACACAGTACTAAAACTATCATTGTGGGTTGTCTACAATGAATGTTAAAATCACCTACAATAATTACTTTAATCTGTTTTAAGGATCAAGTCTGATGCAAATTCTGCAAATTCAGATAAAAATTCAGAATAAGGACCAGGAGCTCGATATACTGTAACAAATAAAGTAGTATGAGTCTTAGCAAAAACAATGAAACATAAATCGGCTGTCATTTCAGTCATTCCTAAAATGCGAGTTAGTGGGTGGTGGTGTTGGTGGTTAGAAACGCAGAGCAGTGCATTGTGTGTACAGGTAGTATGTGATTTATATCATGGACTGTATTTTCAAACAGCATGTGAGTCACATTATGTGAATGGTTTCCCACCCTGGTTGTATTACCTGAACTCTTTACACCATGAAACACAATAGTAACGATTTGTCACATAAGCGTCTGAAAGTTCTAATTTAAGACTCCCCATAGAAAGTGGGGAGACATTTATAGAGGCCACTGCAGAGAACATGAGGAGATTCTCAAAATGAACAGAGTTATATACTGAGTTAAATATTGCTAGTAGTGCGTTGTGCAACAGTTAAATCCTAGCTCTTTGTCATGTTGAAGTTACCATAAATATGAGCTGCCGACTGGGAGAGAAGAGATTGATATTGGCCTCAAGTTGGAGATCACATGCAAGACAAATTTCACTTTCGGTTGTGATATCTCCCACTTGGGTTCATGAATTGCAAAAGTGTGTCAACAGAGATGGTAAACATGCAGTATCTGCCAACATCAGCAGTACAGGAACATAAAAATCAAAATCTGTACTTGATGTTACTCTATCTGCTGCAGTTTATTAGGGGTTGATTTTAAGTTCATCAATGCAACTGAACTTAAATGTAGGGGGGTTACATTGAGTTTATTGCATATAGAGCCAAAATATGCATATTGCAGTAGTAGCAACTTAAAAGTTCCCGTTCAAGCTGAACGCCAGCTGAATGGCAGCCGTCTTCCAGCTGACTTCCAGCCGGCTCCCTGCAAAGTCCCGGGAAAGGAGAGACTCCCCTCCTTCTCCTGGGCGTGTCTATTTTTTACTGTAACTCCACCCATTCATGTGATTACAGGGTATGACCAGGAGATGGCGCTTCTCTCACAGAACTTATTTACAGTTGTTCTACCTGGAGATGATGTAGCTTACACACCTCGTTAGCATTCTCGTTGCTCAACCCTGTGTTTGCGCTTACAGTAATGGGCTTATTGGTCTCCCAGTGTCACAGATCACAGATTGGAAAATGCAGCTGGTTTGACTACTGTATAATATACAGTAGCCGTATGATTTGAGCGTGTTCATGAATTGAAATTAAATTTAAGGTGTTTATATCTAACATGTCAGCATTCACCAAATCAACAACATCTAGTCTGTTCTGTCTTTACTAGCGGTGGGCCGTTATCGCGTGCTGTGTTAAGTGCTGCGTTAAAGTGAGACTCTTATCAGGCGATAAAAAAATATCACCATTAATCTATTCTCAAAACTGTCCAGCCTTTGAGGTAGCTTTTTGACTTTTTTTCTCTTTTGTTCATTTTTGTTTTCTTCGCTGTAACTCTGTGGAGTCCTGATCTCTCTAGCAATGTTGTTTTTAGAAAGTTTTTGAGTTTTTCTCGTGTTTTTTAAATGCCGCTTCCACCTGGACAGCTGCCTTTGTTTACTCCGGGAACAGCTGATCGCGCTAATGCCGGGCCGGCTAAACCATAACCCGAGTTTCTATTGTCTACTAG
>NW_020855356.1:0-192 GCF_000972845.2 Larimichthys crocea | reverse complement strand
CTGATATCAATGCCACTTAGTTTGTTTTATAATTTGTATTAATGTTAAATGTTTCATTAAACACTCTTGTTTTAGGAAAATCTCTCATCACTCCCTATTTGTTTAATTCCCTGATGTTTACCACTCTGTTTATCAGCTCTCCTTTTAATAACACTCTAAGCATCTGCCAACTGAAGAGACCATTTACTGTAA
>NW_020855355.1:0-508 GCF_000972845.2 Larimichthys crocea | reverse complement strand
AAACAGTTGCAAGCCTTTGATTAGATAGATGGGATAGTTAGGTCCTAGAGATGTGGGGAGAACAGCTGCACAGAGGGGGCCCAATTTGATTTCTTTGTCATGGGGCCCAAAATTCCTGGCGTGTATGGGGTGCCGTTTGTAAAGTGACTCACGCTGACTGATCTGTCACAGGGCTACCACAGGGCTATCACGTAGCATTGCTTTGGAAAACATACTTAGCGAGGTGGCCTGTGGTAGCCCTGTGGTGGTTGCTGTCGCTGTGTGGAAAGATTTTGTATTGCCACCAGAACGGCTCTGCTGATATTCTCTGCTAACGCCGATTCATTTATTGACATGTTTGCAGAGCGACCATGACAGATCAGTCAAAGTGAGCCCCCTCGTGGCTGGCTATAGGGGCTACAGGTCATAAGTCCCACACCCTTCATAAAAGTGACACTAAGTACTCTTCAAATAAAGTTTCTCCAAACGTGTTTGTTATTGTAGATAGTTATTATCACGATAATCCATG
>NW_020855354.1:0-1107 GCF_000972845.2 Larimichthys crocea | reverse complement strand
GAACGAATAGTTAAAAAAAAAAAAAAACAGTTAGATCACTGATAAACTCACAGGACTCTTGCTACGATCTATAAAAGAGCTTGAGCGATCAGTTCTCCAAGGTAGGTTGTCCGCAGTTTAATTCGGATTCCGCTTAAAGATTTTCATCATATCGCTCAAGCGATTTTAAAGCTCACCTCATGGAAAAAAGTGGCTGCATGTGTCACATTATCCAAACACTAAACTCTGGATTTAAACCTACATAAAGCTGCCTGTGCATGGAAAAATGTGGCTGCATGTGTCACATTATCCAACACTAAACTCTGGATTTGAAGCTACATAAAGCTGTCTGTGCATATTGTGCTTTAAACCTCGTATTTAAGCATAAAAACACTAATTTCAGTCATTTTCTTCCTCTTTAAAACCATCATGAGGCCTCACGAGGAGCCAGCATGCACCCTAACTTCCCTAACACACATTAGTTAACTAAAGCACACATAAATCTTTAAGATAAATCACATAAAAAGCACTTAACTACCTCCTTAAACGCGTTTAATCCTCATTATTTCCCTCCATGTGTCTCAAAGCAGCATGTCGCGTCCTGCTAACCAATGCTAACACCACCTCTTCAAACACCTTTAAAAACTCACACCGCCTCTGAAACAGTCAACACACCGAGCACACAGCGCTGAATCCCGCTAAAACACTTTAAACCCCTCACATTAAAGCAGAGAGAGCCGCAGAGACAAACTCCAAACATCAGCTACATGAGAGAGAGAGAGCGAGCAGCCATCTTGGGGCACATCTTCACCCACACATCCTCCCCGAGAATTATCTCATTTAAAACACGACAAACTGACAGCAAGACAGGAAAGTTCAACCTAAATCTGTTCAAGTAATGTTTAGCTTCAACGTGGCGAACCATTATTTGAGTATCCCTTCGTTAAATCGGCAGATGGAGAAGGATTCAGCCTCCGAGCCGAGCGTGAAAACACGTACCCATTCTCAGGCGCCGGCTAGAAAGAGGGAGCGCAAAGGATCATGGGGAGGTTTGAAGCCGCGTGTTCTCGCGATAACTCACACACACACACACACACACATACACAGCTGCGAACGAGATTTGGGGGA
>NW_020855353.1:0-621 GCF_000972845.2 Larimichthys crocea | reverse complement strand
AGTGGTGGTATCGATCCAAATATCGTTAGTATTGATACCGAGTCGGTATCCGATCAATACTAGCCTGGTGAGATCGATTCGTTACTTTAAGTTCAGCCCTTGTTTGCAGTGTTGCAGTTTCAGCAAAGAGGAAACAGGCGGGTCGCTGGACTTGAGTTTTTGTATTATGGTTTCCCAACAGTACTTGTTTGTTTTAATTTGTTTACTGGTTTGCAAGTATTTTTTATTTAAGATTTTTCTGAAAAAAAAATGATAATAAAGCATTTTCTATTTAATTCTAAACTTTGTCCTAATTCTGTCCTGGGTTTTAATTATTTAATAATAATAAAGGAAACATCACAAAAACACTTAAGGTCATGAAAATTAATCGAGATTTACGCGCCCACCTTATTTATTGAAAAGTATCTGTATCGGTATCGGTGATACTGGTCCGTATTTACTTAGTATTGGATCGATATCAAAATATGCAGTATCGCACACCACTACCACCCAGCCACATTTGAAAGTTTATGAAATCAGGTGTAAAAATAAATTCTCAGCTCCAGGACTGTGGGGGCGTGTCCTCTGAATGTGCTGAAGCCACGTGAAACGTGTCCGATGAGTTCAGAAAATGAACATGAC
>NW_020855352.1:0-907 GCF_000972845.2 Larimichthys crocea | reverse complement strand
TAATTATTTGGAAGCAATTCAGCAGGCACACATGCACAAGCTGCAGTTAACCCAGTGCCCTGCCCTGGTGAGGAGGACTGTATTTCTAATGCCTAGTATAGGATTAGAGGAAACCTATGTAACCATGGGGAGAACTAACCCTAATTCATCATAACAATAATTAGCCACATAGCACTGTCTCAGCCAGTGTAAATGTTCTAGCGTTTTCAGATCTGTGCTTGTGATTTCATGGATGTAACCCTTTAAATAAAAAAATGTTCAGTTTTTGAGTAATGAACTGCAATGAGCTATTCTCCTTTTTGCTGTGCAAGCTATAGTTATGTTCACTGCCCTCCCTAACATTATATACATCCAGCAATCACTGAGCCACGGTGCCAAGAACAACAACAATGACAACATTCTTAGGAGCAGCTGATATCTCGATGAACACAGGCAGTGATGAAGAGCACATTGTTGAAATTAGGTAAAAATGAGCAGTATTCTCAGCTCCAGGACTGTGGGGGCGTAAAAATGAGCAGTATTCTCAGCTCCAGGACTGTGGGGGCGTGTCCACTAAATGTGATGAAGCCACAGCCACTCGTGGGAGCAATCAAGCAGCCATTTGAAGCGACTGAAACGTGTTAGGTGAGTTCATAAAATGATATGACTAACTTTGAAACACTCTGAGTGAGATGAATTAATCTCTCTGCAGGTGCAGGGGTATGCTGAGGGTGACCTCAGTGTGTCATCGAGCCACCCTTTAGGACCGCCCACAAAATCCTGGACTGAAAACTGGTGAAGAACTGTTTTAACCTCTAACTCCAGATTTCAGTAATATATCATTCAAAGTCTTTTCACATATTTTCAACAACTATTTTTCAACATCTTATCAAAGACACAGCGTGAGTCAACCATAGTCTGGTTGTAG
>NW_020855351.1:0-1131 GCF_000972845.2 Larimichthys crocea | reverse complement strand
GTGCATGAGTGAGAAGTGTGAGTGACAACCTACAGTATCAAACTAAACTAAACCAAAGCAAACCTGACTGGGGACAGAGGAGCCCAGAACAGGACAAAGCCGGAGAGAGATCAGAGAAGAGGGTGACCTGGCTGCAGTGGCATAAATACTGGATAGATACCAAAGTAAGTCATAGAAAACAAAGAGTATTATGTCGAAAAAATGAAATGTACAGGTACACATGGTGGTGGGGGGTAGTAAATGGTTAAAGTCATAATGAATGCATAAATCTTCTGGTAAACCTGAATGAAACACTGCACACGAGTGTTGAACCAACAGCTCAGCATTGCCGTGCCCAGAGCCACGCTGCGAGCGTATAGCTGAAAGGGGGAATGCACGCTGTCGTTTGCTGGTGAGAGTGTTTCCTTCGAGGACACTTGAGGAAGTGGATCCTCGACCACCAAAGTTGGGCAAATAGTTACAGCTTACGTCTGCGTTCAGCATCTGTCTGAGCTGCTCACCGAAGCTTCAGAGAGAGGCGCCCATCTGCAGTGCCACTCAAGAGCGGCGGCGTGCAACTGCAGTGACAAACATGCTGTCGTCCAATTTCCAACACACACACACACACACACACACACACACACACACACACACACACACACACACACACACACACACACACACACACACACACACACACACACACACACACACACACACACACACACACACACACACACTGGCCTCTCGTAAATGTTTGCTCAGATGCTCTCCTCCTTCTTTTGATCGATCCCAGTTTTAATTTCTGACATAATTCTCATAATGCAGTGAAGCAGAACGACTGTTCAGATGTCATTTTTTAAAGAGATTCGAACAGTGTGAGTCATGTTAGGAAGCACACACACACAGTCATATCACACACATATTAGGACAGGCTTGGATTGGCTCAGGATCTGAACCACATCAGCCGTAAAACCTGGGCATGTGCGTTCATGGCTTTATGTGTTTACTGATGACGTGACAGGAGACAGAAGCAGCCTGAAGTGTGGAGAGACACTGTCTGCTCAGATTCAGCCAAATTCACTTGATTGGACAGTTTCTCTCTACAAGCCAGGAGTTTTTTTAATGCAAAGAAATGGAATATGCTGCAAT
>NW_020855350.1:0-5375 GCF_000972845.2 Larimichthys crocea | reverse complement strand
ACCTTACGGAGACCACGTCCAGGTGTTAGACAGTCTGCGGTCACAGAGACTAAGACCAGGTTTTAGACAGTCCATGGGGACGTCATGGAGACTACATCCAGGTTTGAAACAGTCTGCAGTCACGTCGAAGACAGACAGTCTTCGACGATCACACGGACACGGAGACTAAGTCCAGGTTTTAGCGATGTTGGGTCAAAGGTAAAGGTATGTATACCATAATAGATATACAAATAAAAATTATTATTAGTTCAAATTTGCGGCAGTATTGACGCATGGATGACTCATGTGTCAACAGGGGGGATGCAGGAGGTAATGGATTACAAAATACGTTAAAAAAAAATTGTGGCATCATGTTTAGTGTGTGGAAAACAGAAATGTAAGGCAGGATCAGACCAGACCAGGTAAATGGCCTAATGCTTTCAATATCCATGATTCATACGATTATGCAATGGATTTCAGTATGGAAGTAAATAAAATGTGAAAATAAAAAGTAGTGTCTAATGAGCATAGACCTTATACTCAAAATGGATTGAAGTTATTCAATCCAACCCACACGAATGATGCAATAAGCAGTACTAAAGCATTAGCAAACATATTGCAACCAAGAGTGGGATTTCCAGAAATCATATATTATAGTGATAATGGACCACAGTTCAGAAATGAATGTAATTGCGAAACTGACTTGGTTGTACTGTTTCCATTAAAATGTGAAAAGGTGTGTTGTGAAGACTCATGGGCATTACTATGCTGGCAAAACAGGTTACCATGTTTTCCCTGTCTCATCCTGGGCTTTCCCTAAGTTTAGGCCTAATTGTTTTTATCCCATTCACTCTTCCACTAGTCCTGTGATTGTGGTATGATAGAACATGATATTTATAATACAGGACTGTCACCTTTGATACACTGACACATTGCAGCACACCTACTGCTTTTTTTTTTTTCTCCTCACACTCCCCCTTCCCGGTTGCCGCCGACCACCAGATAATTGATGAAATAAACCGCTACTACATACACCTTAGCTATGATGGCAGAGCCCCCCATGGCAATGCAGCCATTCAAAAGAATGGGATGCAGAATGAGGGACAGAGGTTAACGACGCTAAAGTTGCCTAAACTCTGGTATCGGTACCTCCCGCGCTCCTGATTCACTTAATGAATGGCCTATACATACTTGCTTCACCAGACTCCACAGTTTCATAGAACTACACAACAGAAGACCCACATACCAGACCGGTAAACGGGATAGAGGGAACGTGTTCATTGGATTCTAGAGTCTATTTGGATTCACTTGGTGCTTTCAGAGGCTCAGCGCCAGATGCCAGTTTCAAGGCTAGGAAACACAGGTGGCAGTAGTTTTGAATCATTTAAATTGGCCTGGTGGGTTAGCATAAATAAAAATGTGGATGGGATAAATTACATCTATTAACAACCAGGCACGTTTTAATTAATAACACTTGTGATGGATTTAGAGGCATCCACAAACAATTAGTAACATCGAGTCTAATGGCCTGACAGAACGGTTTTAGCTTGAGACATGCTTTGTTGGCTGAAAAAGGAGATTGTGTGTAAGATTTTTGTGGAAATCTAATGCTGTAATACCCATTCATGCCAACAACAACAACAAAGGCCACTGGGAGGACGGACCTCCTGGTCAGATGAGCGGGCGAGACAATCAGTATCACAGATCCAATCACAAATGGATGGAAGATATGTTTGGGAATGGGAACATCGCTGAACTGATAATTCTTTCTGTAGGAATGGGCGATTCTGTCCTGGTACCTGTGGGATGTGTGGCAATTTCCGATGTAATGAGAGAATTGATACAGAGATGAATTACTACTATTACTACGGCACGAACGAACAACAATTGTTCTATCAGCCTGTTCTCACAGTTGATGAGTTTGGGAGGCTGAGATGGAAGGACGCAGGGTCGGTAGATACGAGAATGAGGAAGAGTAGCGAGAATGGGTTCCAGTTCAGCGACTAGAAGAGTCAATCCTACAGCGGCCCATGAGAGGAAGAAACACCATACTGAGAATGACACACGTTTTAGTCTTTATTACACAGCACAATGAAGAACTATAGAAAATCAGGGGGTCTGAAAGAAGTATAGTGTTCCGAGGTAATGGATGCTTAAGAGAAGACGATGGCAAATTGTATATACATTTTAAAGGGTGTGTTTTTTTCTCTCGTTTCATCAGGACAACACCCGTAGGCAGGGAAAGGGTCCCGATGAGACGATCAGCCCGCGCTTATTTTTATTTTAATTTTTTAGATTCATAAATGTAATAATACATTTGGCTGTTTACATCTAGCATTTTTACATTTAAGGAGTGAATTAAGCAACTGATAGGAGTGTAACAATTCGAACACAAATTATTAGCCGGCTGGGGCAGCAGGGCCGTGTGGAGAATTTTTCCTGTCGGGAAAGTAACAGTATGAACAATAAGAATGTTAAGAACGGCCAGAAGGTTTTGTTTGCTAAATTCACAATATTCATAATTATTGAAACAATTATTTAACACGATTAATTTTATTCTTGTGATTATATTTTGTACCTTTTTTAAAATAGTAACAAACAGGGGGGAAATGTTATAAAAATTAGGATTATAAGACTGGGGTGCAGTTGCTTTATAACTCATGCGAAAGTTGTGTGTCTGTCCTGTTCTTTGTATGTCTCGCATACGCTCCCTTAGTGGCCTCTGATTTTACTAGGATGGGGTAGGGAGGGACAATTATAAATTTGTGGTATAAGGACAGGAGACACAGACACGATACAGGAGAACCATGTGGAAGGGTAAAATAGAGTGCTCATGATGAGGCAGGTAAACCAACTAAAGGAATGTTATGATGTTATCTGTACAGAGGGGAGGTGTCAGAGACAAGCCCTTTTGAACAATGATAAGAACCTATGAGATTGCCTCCTCGGGGAACCTTTTCTCTGTAACCCTCTTTGTCCTTGCACTGTTAAAACGCTCCTTCTTGTACAAGAATATTTAAATGCAACTTAAACTTTGATATTTTGAATACAGTCCTCTTTAGTAAGGGTTCTTCTTTAAAAATTATCTTAGCAATGTGTACTACCCAGTATACTGCGGCGTACAACTCAGTAAATATGTGTATGCCCCAGTAGACTGTGCAATGCATTCCAGTAAATAGTGTACTGAGCCGCAGTGTAATGCGCATACACTCAGTAAATCTGTTACTGCCCAGTAGATCTCGCCCCACCCTGAATCCCCTCCAAGTCAGACCACGTTTGGTCGTACATAATCCTCTATTCTGGCACACTTCAGGGCCAAATCTGGAGCCCCCGAGAGGCACCGGCGTGGCCCGCTCTGCTTTTTATGTGCACAAGATAGGTGTGTTTCATCCATCAAAATAAATCTCAATAACGGCTGAAACAATAGCATCTGATTTTCAGTCTGGTGGCATGTAAGTTAAATAAGAACTAACTGTTGAATTTATCACAATAAGTAATCATTATTGTGATAAATCAATCAAACAATTCAACCATTAAAGACTCCTAGACAGTTTTCAATGTGTAGCCTTTATAAAATATTTTCTTTGAATAATAGCCTAATGTGAACAATAAACTGAAAACTCTTCGGTTTTCCACACCGAAAAGTTCAAACTTGATCTTGTATCAACTCCTTGTCCCCCTATACAAAAGTCCGAAGTTAAGAAAGTGGGCAAGAATGAACATACCAAAAGATTTGAAACCAACAGTCGAGTGGAGGAACAATTGAAAAACACATTTTTTGAGTGGAGGGGAAAAAAAAAAAAAAATTTTTTCCCCGATAGACTTGGCAGGTAAGTGATGCGTGGGTCAGGCAGCTTTGGTCAGCACCATGGACAGCGAATGAGCGAGAGGAGCATTAAGTGTCTATAACAGCACGAAACCAAGCTGGAGGCAGGTGGAAACCATGCTTGCCTCAAAATATTTTCGTGCAGCCCTGAACCATGACGCAAGTGGGATGATCTGGTTTGGGGAGCCGGGACGAAGCCACTTTTTTGGCCGCCGAGGGGCCAATCCCGGCTAGAAGCAGAGCGGAAGGTCCCGCCTCAGAGGAAAGGAGCCCTCTGTGTCCCGCCCTGCCCCGTTTCCAAGTCAGACCCACAGTTTCGACGTGCATAATCATCTATTCTGCACACATTCAGGCACACAAGCTCCAAATCGGCTGCGGGAGGCACCGGCAGCTTTTCTATACCTTTTATGTCCGCCAAACGGCGTTTCTCGGCGGAGTTACGCACTCAGCGTACCGGGGACCTAAACCGTGTCCTATACTGCACGAATCCAAGCTGGAGACAGTTTACCACCATGCTTAACTTCAAGATATTCTATTCTGCCGTCGGAAGCCATGGACGCAGTGGGATCACGGTTCTGGGGATGACCAGGGACGAAGCCTCTTTTTTGCCGCCCGAGGGGCGCCATGCCCTGCTAGAATCAGAGCGCAGGGTCCGCTAGAGGAAATGGGCCCTCGGTCCCCCCATTGCCCGTTTCCAAGCAGACCACGTTGGCGTACATACGTCCAGCTATGTCTGCCCCGTCAGGGCCGCCAACGCTCCAAAATCTGGGCTGCCGGGAGCACCGGCATGCCCATTTTCTACTTTTATGTCCGCAACACGTCGTTTCTCTCGGAGTTAACCACTCCGCGTACAGGGAGCAATAAAGTGTCATAACGCAAACGAAATTCCAAGACTGGAGACAGTTAAAACCATGCTTCCTTCAAATATATTCTATGCTGCAGTGTCCCGAAGCCAGAAGCAGTGGATCAGTGGCTCTGGGAGCCGGACGAAGCCGATCTTTTTTGGCCGCCGGAGGGGCGCCATCCCCGGCTAGAAGCGAGCGAGGTACCGCCTAGAGGAATGGAGCCTCCGTGTCCCGCCCTGCCCGCGTTTTCCAAGTCAGACCACGTTTGGCGTACATAATCATCTATTCTGCACATTCAAGGCCGACAACTCCAAAGCTGGCGCCGGGGGGAGGCCCCGGCAATGCCACTTTTTCCTTTCTGTCCGCAAACGCGTTTCCTCTGCGGCGAGTTGAACGCATCCGTACAGGGACATAAAGTGTCCATAACTCACGAATCCAAGCTGGAGACAGTTAAAACATGCTTGCCTTCAATATATTCTCTTCTGCAGCTCCTGAGGCCAGACACTGCAGTGGATCAGTGGCTTGGGGACCGGGAGAGCCATCTTTTTTGGCCGCCCGTAGGGGCGCCATCCCCGCTAGAAGCAGAGCGAAGGTCCGCCTAGAGAAAGGAGCCCCATCCTGTCCCGCCCTGCCCCGTTTCCAAGTCAGAGACCACGTTGGGCGTAGCATAATCATCTATTCTGCACACTTCAGGGCCGACAAGCTCCAATCTGGCTTGCCGGGAG
>NW_020855349.1:0-629 GCF_000972845.2 Larimichthys crocea | reverse complement strand
TGGTGTGGTTTTTGGTGATTTTTGACAAAACCGTTTGGTGAAACTCTGAGAAAAGTCACAGCACAACATTCCCGGCCGAGCCGGTCGATTTGAGACCTTTTTTGTGTTTGTGCGACCAAAACTGAGGGAGGAGTAGCACGCTGAACTTCCTGTAATACGTCAGAATAATCAGTATGAACAGTGTCAGACTGTTTCTTTGTTTCACAGCGTCACACAGAACTGTGTGTTTACATCTGTGACACACAAAACACATCAAACATGTTCAAATGAATCACATTAAAAACATAATTCATTTATTAAATATTCAGAGAAAATTAATTAAGGCTCATTAATCATTTTCAAAGGACGATTTAGGAGGAATGTTATTCTAACATTACATTAACGTTATAACAGCAGAGAAAAGTCACACAGTGCTGCCTGCAGGAACAATGAATGAATGAGTTCTCCTCATGGAGTCACAACATAAATCAAATCATTTGATATGAAAATCATCTTCAAACACTTGAAAAAATCAAATGAAGAGATTTAATAAATCTAAACAACGTTTAATAAACGTAAATGAAACGTTTGTCAGCAGCACTCTGTGATCCACGTTACATATTATTATTTTCACAAACATCTTCATCATT
>NW_020855348.1:0-505 GCF_000972845.2 Larimichthys crocea | reverse complement strand
GTTAGTTATCCACAGAACGTGAAAAAGTACAGAAGCGTATTGTGCGTATACAGTTGTGGCTGTTTAAATTTTGACATTAAAAGGTGCAGTGTGTAAGATTTTCAGAAAAAGGAAGACATGGAATATAATATTCATAACTATGTTTTCATGCATGTATAATCACCTGAAAATAAGAATCTTTTTTATTTCTGTTACTTAAATAAATACTAAAATACTGTCTCTAGACATGGCCTTTCAAGTGTTGTTTCTCTTTTACACTAGGAAGGTGAGGGTGATGTGAGGAGAATGCAATGCAGCGATTACACCATGCAACTAAACTCTACACACTGGACCTTTAAGCTTGTTGTTGTGGCTGATACAGTTTTTAAATTGGACATTAAGAGACGGCAACATATACTCCAGCCTCCCGCGACCCTGATGAGGATAAGTGGTTAAAGGAAATGGATGGATGGTGACTTTTTATACTTCACAATAAACAACAAACTTCATAAATATATATATAATA
>NW_020855347.1:0-561 GCF_000972845.2 Larimichthys crocea | reverse complement strand
TCAAACTCTAACTAAAGTGCATTGACCTCACATGCAGGACTCATCTCTTCCATGAAGCATTAGCTACAAAAACCCATCATTACGTTACAGTTTCATGTAGAGTTTTCTTCCGACGATATAATAGATCGTAGCCAGTGAAATCCAGAAATCTGTTGCTATTTTACAATGAGAAATTGCCCTGTAGCTTGTGAACGACTGAGCCCTTCGATGATGCCCCTTTCATACCCAATCATAATACTATCACCTGTTACTCATTGGATAACTGGAACATGTTGCATGCAAGTCAATCAGTATGAATGTTAAATATATTGTCTTTGTACTGTTGTACTGTGTAAAAATAGTTTGAATCGTTGTTTTTTATTTAGGTTTTATACGGGTTAATTATTGGATGACAATGATGACCCTATAATATTACATATGCAGTTTATTATTGTGTATGTTTAAGAGCATTTGAGATTATTTTTTTCTGTCACCAGCACAGACGTCTGTGGAGCCGGGACAGTCACTTTAGATGTCGGCATTAGAAATAAAATTGGACTTCCAAAGCTCGAAATGAAAAAA
>NW_020855346.1:0-710 GCF_000972845.2 Larimichthys crocea | reverse complement strand
CCCAGGAGACACGTGAAAGAAGATGTACACTAATAGACATACTCTATAAAACATCTCTTGTTGCTGGACACCTCCTGCTGTTGCATTGTTCCCAGCTGCCAGAGCACTTTCGTCACCACATTATAAAGACAATTGAGAGTGGATTTGCAGTCCCGTTGTTAGTGGGCTTGATGGCAGCTGTATGTCTGTCCTGCAGGATCGGACATAATGCCACTGGAAGGCAAATTGAGCTGTGTTTGTTAATGGTCAGAGGTCAAAGGTCAAAGACAAGAGACACTTCATTCACTGTGTGCCTGAAACCTCAAGCTGATTGTAGTTTGAACCATCTGCAGTTACTGTATCAGTATGCTGATTGATTTGAAAACATGCCATGCTGTGAATCAAACATTGATTCTTTTTAGCGTGTGTGCAGCAGCCATGTTCTTTTTACTGTGCATCATGAAAAAACGTATGACAGGTCCGATTTTAAAGGACCATTTTATTTACCTTGTCAGAAGTAGCCAAACTCTAAGTTTGAACTCATAATGAAAAGTTCCAGTTCCAGGCCACCACTGGTCCTGAGTCCAGGGACGATGGATAAGACAGGTTAGTGAGACAGCTGTGAGTTTGTAGTTCTGTTAACAATAAAACCCACGATCAATTCAACACATTTTAATAAAAAATAAACTTTCTTGAATTAAAGATACATATATGAGGGGAACACACACACA
>NW_020855345.1:0-544 GCF_000972845.2 Larimichthys crocea | reverse complement strand
GTATTCTTTTAGTGTGGTATTGATACTTTTACTTAGACCCTGCACACTCCCACGGGTGTTTTCTCTTAGTCTGTCTGATTACATGGATGGATGTTGGGTGGAGCTATGCTGGGATTAACATAAAGTCACCAAACTCCATGTACCAGTATAACAGGCCATTTTGGCTCTATTCAAGTGTCCCCAGTAAGCCATGACAGTTTGTCAGTGAGCCAGCATGGACAATACCATCACTCATTGTATTTTTACACAAGTGCTTTTCCCACTGTTACATGTCAAGTGGCCCTGCCCTGACTAATACAACAAAGGTATCAGAAGAATTCAATCATACACAGTCTGTACACATCCACACAACAGGTTCAGTAAAAACACCTGTGTTATTGGACCATTTTATACTCCTCAAGACTTATATTCCCTCCCCAAATTTAATGTTGTTATTAATAAAACAACACTAAACAGCACTCAATAACACTAAAATATAGCTTACACATTAATGTTTCAGTAATAATAATTCAAGAATATACATATTACAGTAATATTATATTTA
>NW_020855344.1:0-618 GCF_000972845.2 Larimichthys crocea | reverse complement strand
TTAATTTTGTCTTTCTTTCTTTTTCAGATGTTTTAAGTGAGGTTTGATAACTTATACTCATTGCATAATATTTGTACTATATGTTTTTTGCTAACTTGTATTTTATTATGTGTTTTCCAGCCTCATTAATTTTGTCTTTCTTTCTTTTTAAGATGTTTCAAGTGAGGTTTGATAACTTATACTCATTGTATAATATTTGTACAAAATGTTTTTTGCTAACTTGTATTTTGTTTTGTCTCTTCCAGCCTCATTAATTTTGTCTTTCTTTTTAAGATGTTTTAAGTGAGGTTTGATAACTTATACTCATTGCATAAGATTTGTACTATATATTTTTTGCTCACTTGTATTTTGTTTTGTCTTTCAGCCTCATTAATTTTGTCTTTCTTTCTTTTTCAGATGTTTTAAGTGAGGTTGTATAACTTATACTCATTGCATAATATTTGTACAGAATGTTTTTTGCTAACTTGTATTTTGTTATGTCTCTTCCAGCCTCATTAATTTTGTCTTTCTTTCTTTTTCAGATGTTTTAAGTCAGGTTGTATAACTTATACTCATTGCATAATATTTGTACAGAATGTTTTTTGCTAACTTGTATTTTGTCTCTTCCAGCCTCATTAA
>NW_020855343.1:0-13370 GCF_000972845.2 Larimichthys crocea | reverse complement strand
TCCATCTATGGCATTGTAGGCAGCTGTAAATAAATGCCGTTTTTCCCCTTCCCCCTTCCATCTCCTATTATTTTAATCGTGTCCAGATCTCCCCCCTGTTTGTAGTCGTACTTTTCCCTTTCCGCACCCCCAGAGCACCCCTCTAGAGGCCAGATTTTCTTTTTTTCCCCTTTCCTTCCTTCCTCCCCTTCCTTCTCTCCTTTCAGTGAATGACAAAGTTGAATACATTTAACACGCTGTAACGGTTTATTTGTGAATTTCAGCTGATATCATTGTTTCAATGACAACACTCAACACAATACAACTAATGGAGAAAGACAAGTACTTTCACCCACCAACTCCAGACCTACATCCATGTCCTATATTTCTAATATTTACACATTGTACATTATACACAATAGAAAGAACAAATTCATGAGACTGATACAGTCAGATTATACTTACCATAAGGGCTAGCTGGCACGTCCCAGGGGAGCAGCAGCCGAGGAAAACACAGAGATTCATCATTCTGGTTAGCACAGACAGAAAAAATATAGACTCTATATTCTGTTGGAAATGCATCGTATTAGAATTGTGGAGGTAGAGCGATAATAATGTTGAATGTGACAAAGGAGATTCAGAGGAATTGAAAATGGTAAAAAGTAACAACTCACTTTTAACGACAGCCGCAGCTGACACCAAGGTGCTGTCATATTTCAGCTACACGATCAAGAGAAGTCATTTAAAATCCGTTGTTGTATGACAGCACACAGCACCGGTCGGAGCGAGCCACCTCTCATAGTTAATGTCTCTTATACACCCCATTCAACACCACATAAATATCTGGAAACAAAACAGGCACCAAAACCAACGTATGTAACTTTTAAAAGTGATGATTAAAAATAAAATAAATAAATAAATAAATAAATAAATAAATAAATAAATAAATAAATATATATCTATAAATATTCTATATATATATATTATATATTATATATATATATTAAACACGATGATTGATGCGGACCTGAACGTGATGAAATTTTCTCTATCCGGAAATCCTGATCGTTATTGACTACCCCCTGAATATGTCATTGGGAAACTGTGAATTTTAACCACATTCATTAAAAACTTAAAAAATGCTGCGAAATACTGAAAGTAAACGAGAGCAGGACACCGCAATAAAGTACCAAAGAAATGAAATGTTTACCTGGGATCCTGACAGAGCGAGCACTTTTTCATGGACTGATGTTCGATGGAAAAGGTGATAAAGAGACCTGCGCTGTTATACACGTCTTTCTTCGCCTCCAACCATTCAAAAGTCCTCCATACTTCCTCTTCAAGCAGATCCAATCATGGAACACTGGTGTCTGGTTCCACTTCCTTCTGTGAATGAATTTCAGAGGTCTTCTTATAGAACACATCACAACCTTTGCAGCACATGCCCTGATGTACCAAATAGATAAATATTGTTCCTCTGTCTTATAAAGCTTGTGCAACTCTCTGTCTCTCGTTGCTGTTTTCATGCCAGGAATCACTCAGTGGATGGGTGTTTCAACACTCAAATAGGCACAGCCTAATTTTGTATGGTTTCCAAAACAGCCTTTAACCCGCCGAGGCATCGACCACATTGGACCTTTAAGGTGTGTGCTGTGGTATTGCTAGCCTTTAGCATCAGATGGACGAGATCAGACTTTGTTTACAGAAGCACTGAAAAAAGCTTTTCTTAATAGACCCCTTTTCAAGTTGAATCTACCACAAGTTGATGATACATTTACTTTAATTAGTTTTCACATGTTGACTGTAAATTTAATGTACATTCTATTCTGTGAAGGTTCTCAGTCGTTCAGGTCATCTTTCTTTCATTTTTGCACAGGAGACTGAACAGCCGCCATTTCACACTTGGGTCTCACGTGACTCCAACGACCATCGTCAGGTGACCTGAGCTCAGGTGACCTGAAAGACTCTGAGGACAGTCGCCACAAATCAACAACGAGCAACTACGAACAAGTAGAACAATTGGCCATGCCACCAAAGAATGTCACAAACTTAAGACAAAATGGGCATACTGTCCCGACTCTAAATTGTAAAAAAAAAAAGGTTTTATCTTCACTTCCATTGTTATCGTTAGAAACAACATCGTGTTACAAAACGTTCTTGTCGTGCAGTTTGAACATTTTCAGATTTAATCCAGGCGAGAGCCGTATGCACCTCCACCTCACCCAGACTCAGAACTCTTCTCTTCCTGGGATGGACTACGTAATGTAGCGGCCGCCAGGGGCCGCAGATAGTGGGGTGTTAGGTGTTGTCATGACACACCCACTTTTGCAATTGTACCGTAGATCAGTCCCACCCCACTTTTATGTAGTTTAACGTTGTGTTTTTTTTTTGTTTGTTTTTTACACTTGTCTTCTTTCAATCTTCTGATTCATAGCACTCACGAGGGAAACCAAAATATGAATTAACATACTATTTGGTTTTATGCGTGGTGCTGAGTGCATCGTTTGTGTGTAAAAAGCGTACGCATCAAGCAAGTGACTCGTTGGACTGTTGCAGCAACAGAGTTGTGGAGTCGTCGTCGACTCTGGTTTGCCACGGTTCCCAACTGTATCACTTGGAGACAGGCTAGCTGCCACGTCAAGCACGGCATGGCACGATGGAAGGGACAACACATAAGCAAAAGACTATTGCGTCATTTTTTCAAAAAAGTCACTTCTGTGAGTAACATTGTACTTTTTAAATTCTACTTCATTCCACACCACATTGCAATTTCTGAGATGTCTCGACCAGAGCAAATGTCCTCTCGTGAAAGTAAAATCGTACAGGCAAGAGGGACAAACTTCTCCTTCTGTTCTCCGCGTACCTGTAGCCTCTACCATTGTAAATACCTCGTTGGAACTTAATAAACGTTAATGCGTTTTAATGTTAATCTGACTTTCCTCGCCACGGCACGAGCATAGGCCTACTGTTAACATAGGACTGAACTAAACGCCCTGTGCCACCCAGTTTCTCGCATTTTTAAAACGAGTTATTCGCATTTGTGAGGGGGTTTCTGTGTGTGATGACAGTTAATAAATTTGTAATGATTTCACGAGCTTGTCCCCCCCATTTGTTCCAAACTCATCTGCTGCGCTGAGTGGCCGTCTATACCATTTACAATGGAAAGCTTCGAGCAACAGACCTGCGGGAACTTGAGATCACAGCACACCGGAAGACCGGAAGGAGAAACATATTGTGTGTTGTTAGATATGACTGATATTTGCCAATACTCAAATGTGCTGGTGCTACATGCTCCACCTGTCTGCCGTTGTTGTGAAGTTTGTGTTGTGAAAAACTTTAATAAATGACTAAAGATCTAACATCAGGAAAGTCCCGAACTGTCACAGTTTGTAAATACCTGGTATTGTTGTTGCCATGTTACAGGCCAGAGGGGAGGACTCTCCAAATCGGATCTCCAGTTTCTGTTGAGTCGCCGTCGCATGACCGTCAGTATCTATTTTGGCCAATACCTTCACAGAAAAACACTTTGTGTTGTTTTTGTCTAGGTCCAGCATGTCGAAGTGTCCTTTGGCAAAATACTGAACCCTAAATTGCTCCCGAAGGCTGTGCCATCGGTGAATGCGTATGAATGGTTAGCAGTTCCTCAATATGTGCCATTCAGTGTATGAATGTGTCTGAATGGGTGATGAGATATGTAGCATAAAGGTTGAAGCTAGAGGGCTTTATAAGTACACAGTAATATAAGTACAGTCCATTTACCATTTACACCCTGGGCGCCTTTGCTTTGACTGAGCTAAACAACACCCTCTTGCAACTCTCCCACACACAGATTTCTGTTATTGTGCCAAACGCCTTAAAGAGGAAAGAAGAGGTTTATAGGCCCAGGGCACAGGGGAATGTTGACAGTGAGTGGTGGCGGTGTTGTGCCAGAACCAGAGCTGGTCAGTGTAACCTGGCTCAGCAGCCACTATAGACATAAAGGCAGAGGAGATGAGATTGAAGAGGGCGCTGACAGAGTAAGCTAAGAAGAAAAAAGAAGACAGTGAACAAACAAAAAGCCGCCGACAAAGAACTGTGGATTTTCTTTTAGTGGTGTGAGAGCTTGGGTGACAATAAAAAGGCTGTGAAAGACAGACACTGAATATTAGCTGTCTGCTGTGTCTTGTTAGTGACCTTGCTTGGTGTTTGGCCGTTCGCGAAGTTGTCACCGACTGTATTTGAGCGTTCAAGTATCAGACACACACATTACTGTACTTCCATACTGTAATCAAGTTTTCAGTATTCAGTAGCTGAATTTCAAAATTAGTATGAAAATTAAAACTAATTCTATTATTACTTTGTTAAGAGCAGAGCCAGAGATACATCATCTAAGCCTGTATCAAATCTTTTGGAAGTAAACAGAGAGCAGACACCACATTAAGATGACTGGATGTACCAATAGATACAACTATGTTCCTCTGTCTTATAAACCTTGTGCAAATTCTCTGTTTCATTCTCTGATTCATGCCAGGAGCTTGATGGATGTTTCAATACTGGTGTCTGGTTCACTTCCCCTTCTGTGAATGCCTTTCAGAGGTCCTCATCGAACACGGCACAAACTTTTGCAGACTATGCCCTGATGTACCAAATAGATAAAATATTGGTTCCTCTGTCTTTATAAACCTTGGCAAACTTCTCTGTTTCTGCCCAGGATCACTCATGTGATGGGTGTTTCACACTTCAAATATGGCCACCCGGCCTCTAATTTCGTATATGTCCCACTTTTGCTTCCAAAACAGCCTTAACCCGTCGAGGCACTGACCACATTAGACCTTTAAAGGTGTGCTGTTTGGATCTGGCCTGTTAGCATCAGATGGACGAATCAGACTTTGTTTGCGAAGCACTGAAAAAACTTTTTCTTAATATGTCCCCTTTCAAGTTGAATCTACCACAAGTGAATGATACATTTACTTTAATTAGTTTATTCACAGATTAGTTGACTGTAAATTTAATGTACTTCTATTCTGTTAAGGTCTCAGTTCGTCCAGTTCATTTGTTGTTGTTGCCATTTTCCAAGGGAATCTCCAATCCGGATCTCAGCTCGTTGAGTCGCTCTGATCAGTATCTATGTTGGCAATCTTCACAGAAAACACTTTGTGGGTTTTGCCCAGGTCCAGTCTCCACCAGGGGTGGATGTCGTTGGATGTGTGACTGCAGGAGCCGTGTTCCCACTTGTGTCATGATTTCCATCGATGGCATTGTTTGCAAGACCAAATTCAACACAGTGACGACTGCGAGGCTTTTCCTTGAACGGCCAGGTTCTCGCCTGACAACAGAACACAAAAACCTCAATTGAGACCTGGACCTCTTTGAACCATGACATGCCCTGGTGGGGCAGGGTACCCGTAGACCTCCACTTCACACAGTGTAAGGTATTTTCCTGAACCAGGTAGAAGCAAAGTCACATAACGTCCCTCCACGGACCAGTGAAGGTCTTAGTGAAGGTTGCATCACCAATTGTCAATTTTACCAACTAAAAGAAAAGAGAAAGCAGCACAACTCACATGTTTATACCTGCTGTCCATAAACATCAACTTTGACTTCATGCAGACTTTAAGTATTTGTTCCAGGAGTCAAATCCAGTAAGAAAACCACTTCAGTAGGCAACTCTATTCTCTGTCTGGACACAGCTGGGTTTGACTGTCCCTGTAAGAATCGCTATTGATGAACAGAGGTGAGGATGATGATGAGGAAGATGCTTTTTTCATATTCACTCACATGAGTTTTTGACACCATTGTTTTCCAAAGAGTTGCCGATGTGGATCTTCAGCCCGTTGATCCTGTGTTGACAGCAGTCTCCTCTGTTGACGATGGTTATGGAGGTGACAAGAGCAGGTCCACTCTCCACCAGGGGTTGGTAACTTCATTAGAGTGAGTGCATGATCCAGCGTTGAAGTGAGACTCACGGTTTCCATCTATGGCACTGTAGGCAGCTCCAGATGAGTGAAAAAAATGGTTTGACTTGGTGGCTCTTCCCCGAAGGGCCACATTTGCTTACTTACGATAAGCAGCAGCTGAGCACGACCTCAGGAAGAGCAGCACAAGGAAAACACAGAGATTCATCATTCTGGATGAGACACATGAGAGTCTATATAGACCGTACAATAGACCAAATGTACATTTGAAAAATATATAGTGGTAGTCATGTTTCATTTGTTCCTGTCGTGCTTGAATGAAGTTTGTTTTACGATGAGTTAATGGGGCAGTTAAGCTAATCTTCGTTTGATAAGGGAGACAAATTTGAAAATTCAGGTGTACGATTACGATATTTTTCTGATTAGTAAGAAAAAACTGAAAGATTATAAGACAAGACTACAACGCTAGATACAACTGAATCCTACACACTGGTCCTTTAAGGGTTTCTCAATAACTTAAAATATTCACAATTAAATGAAGCATCAAAGTTTGAGGGAAAATAATTAAATACATTATACATGTGAAGCTAAACCATATACATTAAAAACATTATGAAACTAAAATATAATGCAACTTAAACATGATGATGCTGTAGAACCTGAACGTGAGCATTTTTATCCGACCCTCCTGAAACACATCATTGGGATAACTGTGAGTTTTAACCATACACATTAAAAAACTTTAAAAAATGAAATGTGTTACCTGGAGAGCGAGCACTTTCTTCATGGACTGATGATTCGATGAAAAAGCTTCCACCTGTGCTCTTTAATACATCTCTTTCTTCACCTCCAACCAATCAAAATTTTGTTTATACTCCTCTCCAGCAGTATCCAATCACACAACATTGTTTCTGTATTTCACTTCTCTTCTTGTGAATGAAATGTCACAACCTCTGCAGGCTACACCCTGATTAAAATGGACCACAATGGCTGGCTGCCATTTTGAAGAAGTGTAGATTGGTTGGGCAAAATAATTTATTTATTTTTTCAAGTTGTTTCTTTGGCCTTATGCTATTTTTGACAGAGAAGCTTGAGAAGGGATGACAGGAAATGTGGGAGAGCGATAGAGATTGGGAATGACACAGGGCGGGCTGTGGCTGAGCTAACACCCCTCTTGCAACTCTCCCACACCCAGTTTCTTGTTTTGACAAGCCTGATCTTCGTTTCTCCGTCTAAGTCACAAGTTCACACACACACTCGACTTACCCAAGGCCTCTTGTTGCACATGTTGAATGGATTTGTGACTCACCTTTGTGTGGCCCCTGCTGTGTTGTGTGGTCCCTTCCTGTTTCTGTTATCTTCACCGGCCTCGGCTGGTGGCTGGACGCTCACTTGCCCTCTATAGGGGCCGCGCAGCTATCGTCGAGTAGTATTTCAACTATAACAATATTACAATAGTACAGTTCCTTCATCGTACACTGCCTGTTGTTGATCTGTCCTGTTTGTTACTTGTTTAACTGAACCATGGATCGTACCGCTGACATCTAGGGGTGTAATAAAATTGGTCGGTAGCTGTGTTTAAATTTAAATACACAAGAGGTCAATTTGACTCTGAAGCCTACCAAATGTTTTTTTTTGTTTTCATGAACCCAGCTTTCTACGTCTGAGTCATTTGCTTGCTAGTTTGAATTCTGGCAAACCCGGAGAGCATCGACATGTGCAGTGTGTGGATCAGAGTTCGGATCACACACGACAAAACACAACAGACCTGATTTCAAAAGAGAACCATACTGACTTGTTAGATTGTGTCAATCAGAGCTGCGTTCGTTTTAATGGTGAGCATGTTTCCCCAATCTTTGATGACATTCATGGTCATTTTTGATTTTAATACAGTAACTATCTGACATAATTTCCTTTACATGTTACACTGAAAGCACGAATAGTCGTTCATAGACTGATTCTCATAAACTATATACCATATATAACCCAGGTCGCTTGGCTAATATGGACAGAGTTTTTTATCCTATTTTGAACTAAAGTGTGTACTTATGATGGGCTGTTATCATTAGCACTGGCATAGATCCCCAACGTTTCATGCTTAACACATATATCAATGAATTGTGCAAAGAAATTTGTGTGAGAACCACATAAATCTAGACCAATCAAGATGAACATGAAAATGCACGGTAACCTTTTTTTTGATGCTGATTTAATTCAATTTAATGGTTTCATTGTATACATGATGTGACTTTGGACACAAATTGTGCCACTGTAACTACAATATCACAAGACAAGACGTCCTAACCAGACGGAGACGCCGCTACCCACCTCCACCTCACACAGACTCAGGGACTCAGGGGCCGTGTTACAATGTAGCTGGCATCATCCCATCGATGGCAGTGAGTGTGGCGTTTCCTGCGAGGGCCAGTTCTCCCTGCAAGAAACACAAAATCGCATTGAGACCTGGACCCCTTTGAGGTTAACATGACAACAAACCATGACATGTTGTTAGGTTTTATTTATTCTCCTATGACTTATAAGAAGGCAGGATTAACCACCCTTCATAATACGATTCTTATCATTCATGTAATTGTTCTATCATAATGTCTTGCCTTTAGATAAATGAGACTTCTATCAGTGATTCACATTGGTATTTAATAACAAGCAATTCTTCACAGTTCGGCAGTTGCAACGGTCAGACACGCGATAGACTTCCCACTTCAACAGAGGTGTCCAGTACTTGGGACGGTTACTAGACTAACAGGAAAGCGCCAAGTCACATTAAACGTCCCGCTTTATAGGAGGACTGAGGTTCGGGTGAAGGTTGGTACCATGACACAATTTGACCAACCCATAAAAAGAAAGAGAAAGCAGCAGCAAGCCTTGAGATGAACACGGGAATAACGTTACACGACTGAAATTGGATTCACAGACTGTCCTGTGAATGGAAGATGTTGTAAGTGTAAACGGCTAACTGTCGTTAGCTGGTCAGCCGTGTGGCTGTAACTGACTCAGCCCCGGGAGCAAGGAGCCCCGGGCTAAAACGAGGGGCAGAAGGGAGATGAGGATTGATGATGAGGAAGATGCTTTTTTTTTAACTCACAATGGGTTATTCAAACCATTTGTCCAAAGATGTCGCCGATGTGAGACTCCTCAGCCCGTTGATCCTTTCCTGAAAGCAAGTCTCCGTGTATAGATGGGTGCATGGACGGTAGATGGACGTTAGGAGTCCAGCACGGCTTCCACTCTCCCACAAGGGGTTTGGGCTGTTTCATTCTGTTGGGGAAGAATTTTATAATGAAAAAAACCCTTAAACTAAGGAGGATAAGAGCATCAAAGCTGTAATCGCTTTCTTGGTTTGTTGTTTGTTTGACCTATTAAGATGCGTTCACGAGTGGGGCCAACACACTCAAAGCCGGCGCGACGTGCGTTACATGAGGAAAACGGTCTCCGCCTGAGCCAGATCTCTGACCAGGTGTTTCTTATTATCATTTTCAGATGGGTCTCGCTCTCCCAACCCCCCTGCTCTCGTACACCCCCTGTTAGCAGGAGGACAGTTTGTTATATTACAGCATTCCTAAACAGTCTGTCTTTTTGTCCTTTATGTACCGTCGGGCCTAGGGGAAGCCAAAAAAGGATCTCTGAAGAAGGATGCTGCCCCCTCTTTCCCCATCACAAGAGCACACCATTGCGACCTCCATATCAGTCCCCAGCGGCTTGCATTCCCAACAAAAGGCAAAAAGATCAATGCATTTACCCACATAAAACACATATGATCAGACATACTAATTAACTATCAATTTTAATAATAATAATACGTAATAATATAAAATAATAATAATACTACAGTTTACACAAAACTGTGGTAGATTGAGAAGCTTCAGGGTAGCATGGCCCAAAACAAAACAAAGCAATCTGGACCAAAAACTACAACTGACCTAACAAAACACGGGGGAAAAACAGAATAGAGGTTTCCTATGAATCAACATGAAAGAAGGAGATGAAACCAAAAGATGCTCTAACTCACCCCTACAACTTACCTGTGGACTGCTAGAGCTACCGTCTGTTAAAGCAGGGACACAAGCATGGGACTTTACATCAAACCACCAAACACACACCAAGCACATCACAACGACAACGACAACACACAGTAACTTTGGTGCAGTGGTGGCTCGTAAGTCAAGACAGAGCAAAAATGTATCCCAGCCACTGCGTGGGCCCTTCACATTCAGCCCTCATGCAGTCCACCAGTCGCATCACACAATCGGCAGTGCAGTCCTGGGCAGAGGCGAGAGGCCCTAAGGTGGTAGCAACCCCCCTTTAGCTAGGGGCTAGGTAACGGAACAGTGAACAACAAATACATACAACAATTATGGACCCTGGAGTCATGAACAACAGTTTCTTTACATTATCCTCAGCCAGTATGTCCCCAATCTACGATGTCCGCTCTTGACCTGTACCTCGCTCCATTCTGTTCATGCAATATCCCTCTAACTTTATACCTCATTAACCTGAAACTTTACCTCACCCTGCCAGTCTCAGGAAAACAGCACACAACGGGAAGTGCCTTCAAGCATGTAATAAATAGGAAGCAAATAACATTGTGTTCTTGTATGTCCACATACGCTCGTTTACGCTTTTGTGCCTCCTTGATTTACTGACCGAGCTGGTCGGGGAGGGACAATTTATTAAATTAGTCGTTTATAAGGCAGTGAGAGGACGGGCCTAGGGGATAGGGTACCATGTGGAATGTTAAAAGTATACCTGTGTTCATTACTGATGCATAGAATCCCCATCAACTAAGGACATGTAATGACTTTATCTGTATACGGTGTTGGAGGGGCGGCTTAATGAGACTTCTTACTGAGCATTTCTTGATACACAACGGTAGTAAACGACTATACCCTAACTTGTTAGAGCTTTCCTCGATGGACAGCATTTCATGCTGTACACCTTTCTTGTGTCGTGTTTGGCGACCTGTTATTAAGACGTCCCGTTCTACTTTATGTGACAGAGACTATTAAAACTTCAACTTACAACTTTGATACTTTGAATCCAGTCTCTTTATGTTAAGGGTATCTTTCTAAAAACTTCTGCCCTGGCCGTTACACACATTGTATAAGTTATAAAACATCTAACTAGCAGATTTTTATGGACACTCCATTGTCTGGCTGCCATGACTCCATCGCGAAGTCACGTTACATTTCCATCTATGGCATTGTAGGCAGCTGTAATGCGTGAAATAACGTCCAGACTGAGTCGCTTTTCCACGCAGAGCCAGATTTTCTGTGACATGACAAAGTTGAAACATTTAACAGCGTAACGGTTTATTTGTGAAATTTCAGCTGATATCATTGTTTCAAAGTGACAACACTCAACACAATACAACTAATGCTGGCAGAAAGATAACTTTCCCACCACAACTCCAGACCTACATCCATGTCATATATTTCTAATTAATCATTGTACATATTACACAATAGAAAGAAATTCATGAGATGATACAGTCAGAGTATCTTACTTAACCCATAATGGCAGCTGAGCACGTCCCCAGGAGGAGCAGCACCGAGAAAAACACAGTGATTCATCACTTCTGGTTAGACACAGACATGAAAAAAATAAAGACTTCTTATTCTGTTGGAAATGAATCTATTATGAGATTGTGGAGAGCGATAATAATGTTGAATGTGAACAAAGGAGATTAGAAGGAAAAGAAATGGATAAAAGTAACAACATACAACTGTTTAAAGACAAGAGCAGTGACAGCAAAGTGCTTGTACATTACAAAATAGACATAATGAAATATAGTAATTAAATACCTCCCTCTAGATAACCAACTATAAAAATAAAAATACAAGGATTGAACACAGTGTTAAGATAACTAAAATCTAAAAACAAACCGCTCTCCTTCTGGGTTTTTAAAGCCAAGAATGAAAAATGGGTCATTAAGACGCGATTTGGAAAATGGACAGTGAAGGGAGTCTAATGTGTAGAGGAGCGTTCATCCATTAAATTTAGGACCATTAAGCACATTTCGGGGGTGCCTCTATGCACCCAGGTGGGGGGATTATAGAACAGCCACCACTATAGTTTTAAATAACACACGCGGGTTGTGACCTTTAGAGTCGTATGGATAGGTGCGTCTTCTCTTTAGGCGCTTCTCTTTAGCTTGGCATCTCGCTAGCAGTGCCACCACAGTTTTTAAGGATTTGGAGGGAAACCACAGCACTGTCTTAGGTTCACCTGCGTTCAGCTTTGCTTCGGACTCTATGCAGTTGCGGCGATTTCGCACAATTAAGCCAAGGACTTAGGGTAACTTGAAACTGCACCGTTTTCTAATGGAAGCCCACGGTCCAATGTCCAACACACAATGATTGTTAAAAATCCCAACAAATGAAAAAAGGGGGGGGGGGCACACGATAATACTTGGGCATAATTCATCCAGCGATCAGGAGAAGACAGTTAAAAAAGTCCTTGTTTGTATACCGCACACACCGGGATCGGAGCGAGCCACCTCCAAATAATGTTGCCTCAAAACGGAGAGGAGGATGAGACTTACAATTAAAATCTTTTTACAAAACAGTTCACCGTTCCTCCTGCTCACGGCCGACAATAGAAAAACATATGATACACAGACACTATTAATTATATAGAATATATATATATATGATATATATATTATATATATATATATCTATAATATATATATATATATAGTATATACAGCAAATCCCAGGAACAACATCTGAAGCCTCAGTCCAGAAGAGTACAGTCCTAGGAACAACTCCCAGGCCGTTGGTAGAGGACCCGAGCTTGAGGATAACACGGATACCAACCCGTTGGGGTGAGAAGGAGATTTTATATATATATAAAATCTCCTTATGTGAATTTTAACCACATACATTAAAAACTTTAAAAAATGCTGAAATACTGAAGTAACAGAGAGCAGGACACAGAAATTAAAGTACCAAAGAAATGAAATGTGTTACCTGGAGATCCTGACAGAGCGAGCACTTTCTTCATGGACTCTGATGATTCGATGAAAAGGCTTCCACCTGTGCTCTTTACATACATCTCTTTCTTCACCTCCAACCAATCAAAACTCCTCATACTCCTCTTCAGCAATATCCAATCACGTAACACTGGTGTCTGGTTCACTCCCCTCCTTGTGAATGAAATTTCAGAGGTCCTCATAAAACACATCACAACCTTTGCAGACTGTGGCTATGGCTGTAAGAAGTGTAGATTGGTTGGGCAGAGACCAATAATTTGGACACACATTAAGATGACTGGATGTACCAAATAGATAAAATATTTTTCCTCTGTCTTATAAACCTTGTGCAACTTCTCTGTTTCATTCTCTGTTTCATGCCAGGATCACTCATGTGATGGGTGTTTCAACACTTCAAATATAGCCACCGGCCTAATTTTGTATACGTCCCACTTTTGCTGCCAAAACAGCCTTAACCCGTCGACTCTGAGGACAGTCGCCACAAC
>NW_020855342.1:1407-2160 GCF_000972845.2 Larimichthys crocea | reverse complement strand
CCTACACCAAACCTTGTGCGTCGTTGGACTGCAAGGGGGAGTCATTGAGATAGTTCCCCTAACCTAACCCTAACCCTAACCCTAACCCCAACAATGGTCCCGGGACTGGGGATACGGGAGGCCTTCCGGGTGGAGGGCCAGCGCACCCTCCCTCCCATACCGGAGGGAGTTTTTCCCTAACCCTAACCCTAACCCTAACCCTAACCCTAACCACAGTCCTCTCTCTTGGCCAGCGAACTACTCTCTCAGAACACATAACCAACTACAATAGACAACATCAGAGCAGAACACCCCTCCTCCCCACTCCAACACAGCCACATAGACCGGACCAGACTGCACTTTCCACACACAGACTCCCCATTTACAAAACGACTACAATGCCCCCCAGGACTGGACCGATCATCCCCCGACCTCAACCCCCCCGACAGACACAACTTCCACCACCAACTCAGAAACCTCCGAACCCCCACTTCACCTCTCCCATAACCACAGAAAACAAACAGACTCCACCAGGACCACAGACTTCCACACCACAAACTTCAAGACAGTTTAAAATAACAGACACAATAAACAACCAACGACCAGACTTGTCTCCAATCCCCCGGACCAGGAACAGTTGTACCATGGCAGCCAAACCATCACCTCAACCCACTCCACCCTCCACAACACTCACCCCACCACTAAACAATAGAAAAATATTCACACAGGCCCAAATTCACAGACCTCCGGACCAGCTGAACATCACTCCGGACC
>NW_020855342.1:0-1397 GCF_000972845.2 Larimichthys crocea | reverse complement strand
CTGACTCAAGTGCTGGCGTGGCTCCTCAGCGGTCCCTACCGGAACAGAAAGAGGAAGGGAAAAACATGATGAAAGGGCACTTCAAAGCCAAATCCACCGGCATGAAATCCCAATCTGAACCCTCCTCTAAACATAGTCCTGGGGCCGTTGCAGTGAGCCATGCCGGCCCAGAGATCAGCCCACCGGCTAACAGAAAACTCAATACTTCAGATTCACTATTGGACTCTCCCCCCCGTCAGCGTACACTCACACCAATCCTCCCCGGCAAATTCAAACCCACCTATCACCTTAGCAGACCCAACCGTAAACTCCAGGACTGGTTTTTTAAAGGCAGAAAACCAGTCCTGGTACTTGGTGACTCCAACATAAACAGAATTCCACCACACCACAACCCACAGATTCAGTTAGACAGTTACCCTGGAGCAAACCTGTACCACTTTCTTAAAATCTGCGAAAAAACCATCCCGAATCCTACAACAAAAATAGTCATCCTATCCATTGGAATTAACAATAGAGACCAGGACCCCAAACATACATCATGCAAACAGCTAAAAGCCCTTTACAAACTAGCCACTGTAACCTTCCCAAATGCAGACATATACTTTCCCATAATGAATTATTCCCCCAATCTCACACAAAAACAGCAGGACAACCTCAAATTAATCAACAACACCATAGCCACACACCTCCCGTTTTTAACAGAAATCCCACACGACACCTTCACCACAGAACAAGATAACATTCACTGGAAATCAAACACAGCAAAACACATCTTTGAAAATTGGTGCAGTCAGTTAAATTTATAATTACAACCAAACCGACTCAGGAACCATTTCCAACAGACCTGGACCTGGGCTGGAGCTCTACCTCCAACATTCTCAATCTGTCTACACTATTCAAACCCACACAATCTCAAATAACATTATTGGAAAAAGGCTTATCCTTCATCCCAAATCCACTCAGGTTCGACCAGGAGGAACTCCACAGGGACCTTCACCAATACCACAGACGCCTTAAATTAACGGAACACTTCCACAACCAACCACACCAAAGCAAAAAATTCTTCACACACCCATCCAATTGGGAACCCACCACAGAACAACTATCCTCTCCAATCCGGCAACACCTTCATAACAACCGAGAAATTCTCTGTAGATATCGGCCTCCGACAGATACAGCAGACAATCTGTCGGAGGCCGAACGACAGGGCTTAAGAGCACTTACAAACAATCCAAACATCATCATTAAACCAGCAGATAAAGGCTCCAAAATACTAATCATGGACAGACACCAATATCTAATAGAAGCTCACCGTCAACTCTCCAACACAACACACTACAAAACAATAGAAACAAGCATCCAATTAGAAACACAGGTAGCAGTCAGGAAAATTATTC
>NW_020855341.1:0-815 GCF_000972845.2 Larimichthys crocea | reverse complement strand
CACACACACACACACACTGTTGTGAATTAGAGCGGCTTTCTGAAATGACTGCAAAGAAATCTAAAAATACAGTTTCGATGTAAATTTGCAGTAAATTAATGTAATTTCAAATGCTAAATTGCAAGTAAATCACTAGGTACAGCACCATGCTGTAATTTAACAATAAAATAATGTAGTGTTACTGTAATGTTATAGTTACCATGAAAACACAGTACTTTTTTTTTTTACAGTAACTGTGTCTGGTTACTGTAGAAACACAGTACAAGCCTGTGATTTTCATGTATATTATCATAAAATAATGACTTGATATAGTTTACTGCGATTATTAACCAGGAATTTACTGTGATTTCTGTGACAGGACACAAGGGAACGGGAAAAACAAGACAAAGTTACCCCTAAAATATACAGCATGCAGAACGGCTGCGTACTCCGCCGTCCGCCAACTCACACATAATCGTTTGTGATGCGCTCAGCTGTGTCTCCGCCGGCCCGAGTGCCACGAAAACGCACGAGATCTCACGAATTCACGCATAATTGCGTGATATTTCCGGCTGTAGTCTCTTTGACTCCTGCGATGACATTCCACGCTGCATCTTTTTTCTGGTGTCCTTATAAAAAGGATGTGAGGTGTCATCAATGATATGTTGATTTTGGACCTCCAGAATCAACTTCTCCTCATCCATGGTGTCGATGAGGTGAAAAGAAAACCTCTCACCTGTTGACTTCAGGTCGGCCCCGCCCATTATGACGTGTTCTTGTAATGAAACTCGATCCTCGGTGAACACAGAGCATTTTATTTTGAAAATCAACCAGGG
>NW_020855339.1:0-774 GCF_000972845.2 Larimichthys crocea | reverse complement strand
GAAAATATGCTTGGACAGACAGGAGCGAAGATCTTTCTCCTAGACCGGTGTCCTAGAGTTCTGTTGCTATTGTTCCCATTACTGTAAGAAAAAAGCGCCTTGGAGAAATGCCATGCTGATAAAAAAAATCTAAAAAGAAAGTGTTTAAAGGTGAATGTCGGTAGTGAAAAATAAATCTCTAGGTATCTCTCTATTATGACATCATTATGAATTTTTATCCACTAAATCATTCGAATTTATTTATCACATATAATCATATAGAGCAAACTGTGATGCAATGAATTTAGAATATTTGACAAGTTGTCTTCTAAAGGTATAGGGCCTGTTGTATCCTTGCACAATTTTATCTTATCTACTCTTTAATAATGGAGGAAATTGTCAAACGTTTAAAATCCTCCACCTGCTGCCTTGATATCATACTGGTATTTTGGACTGCATGACATGAGCTCCTCTGCAAACAGTCAACACCTCTCCTCTCAGGCTATTTCCTACAGGCCCTGAAAACTGCAGTTATACTTAGTTATACCTTAAAAAAGAACAACAAACTAGACAACTCACACACAGACAATAAACCTTTATAGGCCCATATCAAAACTTCCTTTTTAAGTAAAACCATTGAAGCACTGAAAAATGTTAAATCTTTTGCAACTGGACTGAACCGTAGACCCATGATATGTTTCGCCTCTCATCCAAGAGACTTCATCAGTACTAACTAACTGGTAGGGAAACCCAGGTATTTAGCCTCAGTGAGATTGTGAACAGAGCCATTTTTTC
>NW_020855338.1:0-679 GCF_000972845.2 Larimichthys crocea | reverse complement strand
AGCAAGAAAAAGAAAAAAAAAAAAGCTTTTCTGTCTCTGCAAAAACAAACTACAGGTGAGCGTCACTCACCTCGTTGCCATGGTTTTGGAGGAATTCCACTTCCTGTTGGGAGAAGGTTGTCATGGAGATAGACTTGACTCTATGGGGAGGGTTGAGGCCTCTCCTGGGACACAGAGAGAGGAGAGATGGAGGGAGGTAAATATAAATTATAAAATATAATAGATGTGTGTGTGTGTGTCAATCCTCGCCTTGGAGACAGGACACGGTGGACAGAGCAGACATGTGACTGTGAGGATGTGGTGTGAAATAGGTGCCCCACACACACACACACATATATATCCAAGAAACCTCTTGATTTTCTCCATGCTGGTGGAGGTGCAGGAACAAAGTGGGACACTGCTGTACATGTGCAAGATTGCGCAATAAAGTGCTGAAACCGTCTTCCTGTGAAGAGTGTTGGGACTAGGCTGAACATGCAGAACAAAATGTGACAGCACACACACACACACACACACACACACACACACACACACACTGGAGAGGAGCCTAGAGAGAGAGAGAGCAAGGGGGGAGAGAGAGAGAGGTAGTGTCAAACCTGCACCATGACGAAATGAACCGTAACTCAGAGCTGGAAAATGACCAACTAGCGGTCTGTCGTTAATGAAGCTGTTGGAAGAG
>NW_020855337.1:0-513 GCF_000972845.2 Larimichthys crocea | reverse complement strand
GGCCGCAGGTCGAATTCGAACCCTGCAAGGACTGAGCCTTTGTACATGCTCTACCAACTGAGCTAATCGACAGCCCGTAATAAGCTACTTTTGACAAAAACTATTTACAAAATAAATTATTCCATTATGCGTGAACTTTTTTTTAAATGACCAAGTATATAAATAGGTGAAATAAAAGGTGAATAAGGTAAATATGAAAGTTATCATAAGCCAGGCTTAAAATGTGACACATTTTAAAAAAAGAATTACATTTGGGGGTCCCTGTTCTGTTTGTCTACCATCCAAGGGGTCCTTGGGCAGATAAAGGTTGAAGACTCCTGTAGTAGTGGATATGTCTGAAAGGTCCAGTGTGTAAGATCGGTGACCTCTATTTTCAGAATAAGGCAGATATTTATATATAATATTCAGAACTATGTTTTCATGCATGTATAAAATAAGAAACCTATTGTTTTTGATACTTAGGTGAGGGTGATGTGAGGGGACTGCAATGCGGCGATTACACCACTGGATGCA
>NW_020855336.1:0-626 GCF_000972845.2 Larimichthys crocea | reverse complement strand
GTGGATTTTCAGAACAGGATCATCATTGCATCAAAGAGGGGCATTGGTACTCCAGGAGTTAGCCTTAAAGTTATCATTTTAACACTGAAAATCAGAACTGAGAATCAGTTTCTAGTATTGGTATATCACCAATGTTTGAAGGAAGGGACGGCATTGAATTTGACTCTGGAAAGCTCTGGAAAGTGCTATATTTTGGTCCCAATGAATTGATTTAGGACAAACAACTGGAATGTTTATTGCAGCAGAATACATGTCGTCCAAGCTACGACCTCATCACTCCCCACGGATATGTATAAATCAAGATATTAAGGAATGATTAGCAAATATGTTGAACTCCTGAGCCTGCAGGTGGGTGCTGGAGTGGTGGTGGGGCTGAAGAACAGGCAGTGATGCTGATGCAGGAAAGCAATGCTATTGACAGAGCAGAGGGGGAGAGATGGGAAATTTTTGCAGTTAAATTGGAAGGGTGTTTTTGGATTTGTATTTGGATTGGATGATTGTGGAGTGTGAGGCATGTCACTTGTCTATATGCAGTGCAGTTCAAGTATTCTGCTTGAATAAGGATAAAGCCGTTGCTTCATTTTTTTAAATTACCCATAATATGAGCCCTATAGTTTTGTCGCCGG
>NW_020855335.1:0-3422 GCF_000972845.2 Larimichthys crocea | reverse complement strand
TTAAAATAAACTCTGCAGTGTTCAAAATTTAAAAGCGGAAAACGATAAGGTCACTTCATGCTTCCAGTTCAACTTCACAACAAACTGGATTTATTGTCACCAGCGCCCCCTGCTGCCGCGGAGGAGTCTGTTTCAACAGACAGTAAATCCTGTTTGTTATGCAGTTAAACTGGTTTGTCACCCCCCTCCACATTTAAGCCTTTGCTTGTTCGGGATAAATATTTCACCAGTAATGCATGCCATCACATGCCATCAATACATGCCATCACACTGTATAATAACAGCTAGGTCATAATTTACAATTTACAGTCACCTCACATTTCTCCCTACTTTGTAAATATTAACACTGCCAACTTTCTGTATATACCTTTGATATTTTATTATGTATAGTTTGCTTTATAGTATATTTTTATTTTTTGTTGTCACCTTGTGTAATGCTGCTGCTACACTATAATTTCCCAGCTTGGGATAAATAAAGTATATCTATCTATCTATCTATCTATCTATCTATCTATCTATCTATCTATCTATCTATCTATCTATCTATCTATCTAATACAAGAATTGTATCACAGAGCAATAAGTGTTGTTACACATAGGTTGTTGTTAATGATCTGCATACCCAGGGTGTAATATATTAGCATGCTCTTAATGTGAAAGGAAGTTAACAGTCAGGAGAGGAAGTGTAGGGCTCTTCCTCCCCAGTTTCTTCAAACTTTATTTAAACAAACAATATAACATGAACAATGACAAACTCAGGAAAAAACATAATAATCATACATTTTGAAGTAAAGTCACACTTTCATGAGAAACCAAACAAAAAATGATTGCTGTGGTGTATATCACATATCAAACATATAACAGATATAAAGAGGAATGAGAGGAACAACAATAAATAACAGTTCAAACTAATGCAAATGAATATAAACAAGTGAATCCATACTAATGAAATACAAGGTGTTTAGGATAGGTTAAGTTCTTCTATAAGTGTGCATGGGGATTATTTATTCGTTTCAGACATTTTTGTAATAATGTGATGAGATTATTCATTAAAATCTAATTTGATATGTCTTTGAGGATTACTCCTGTTCAAATATTTTTCCATAAATATAAATATTTCAATATTTATCATCACAGTAACAGTGTTACACACATTAGTAGCTGTAAACACTCAGCATTAGAAAAATACACAGGTTGGTTTGGTGCTTACATAAGGAGTAAACATTTATAATCATCACTTTAAAAGTTACATACGTTTGTTTTTGTTGCGTTTGTTCCCAGATTATTAGTGTGTGTGTGACTGGTGTATCAGAGACATTACTTAAGACCTTTTAGAAAGGCGCTTGATTGAAGTTCAGGTCCATTCCTTGTATTCGTTTACGGGCAGATCTGCCAATCCAATATGGCGGACACACGCACGCGATCGCCGCACCAATGACCACCACGCACAATGCGCACGTCTATGTATACATGTCTATTTATATATGTATCTATGTATATATGTCGCGTTATATGTCATCGTATATATGTCTATGTATACATGTCTTGTATTATAGTCTGTGTATATATGTCTATGTCTATTGTCTAGTATACATGTCTATTTATATATGTCTGTGTTATATTATGTCTATGTATATATATTATGTCTAATATCTATATGTTCTGGTTATATATGTCTAGTATACATGTCTATGTAACATGTGTGTATATATGTTATGTATACATGTGTAGTTTATATGTCTGTATATATTATGTCTGTGTATCTATGTCTTGTATTATATCTATGGATAGTATCTATATGTCTGTGTATATATGTCTCTATAACATGGTCTATGTATTACATTTATGTATATATGTCTGTGTCTATAGGTTATGTTATATATGTCTATGTATACATTGTCGATGTATAGATGTCTGTGTAGAGATTGTCTATGTTATAATATCTATTGTATATCTAATCTATATTGTCTGTGTCTTTAATGTCTGATGGCTACATGTCTATGATACCTGTCTGTGTACATCTGTCTATGTATACAGAGTCTATGTATATATGTCGATGTATACCTGTCTATGTATAACATTGTACTACATCTTGTATGTTATATATATATAGATCTATATATATATCTTTATATATATATATCTATATATATATACCTATCTATCTATATATATATATATATAATATATATATATATGTCGTGTATATATGTCTCTGTTATATGGGACAATAGGACCCCTTTCCTATTGGAGACCGGACAGAGGACGGACATCATACAGGACCATCAGGGAGGAGGTTTGACCACAAACAGGACATTCATCGCCTGAAGTTCGGCACTTTATTTTTTGGACGTTGGCTGCAGCAAGTCGCTCACTCTTAGAGTCAGTTAACTTCCCGAACAAGAGACTCCGTGTACATGTGCTTTTAATTCATTCAAAGATCAAGAATATTTTTAAAGCGGACTAAACAAGGGACGCTGCTCCATCCATCCATGGCGGGGACGCAGCTGCTCAGACTGCGGTCAACGGCGCGACTGGCTGCGGTGCCGAGGAAGATCTTGGACTTGTTGAAAAGACGATCCAGAGTAGACCGGATTGAGTTTTCCGCTAGGCCGAAATCATCACGCTGAAGAAAGCAGCTCGAGCAGCGACCGTTTTTTTAAAGCCGGAAGGTGATGCATGTTAGAGCCGGTATGTGCGGAGGACATGATTGCGCTGTTTTAGCCGGGGGTTGTTTCGGTTTAACGAGCCGAACCGTGTTAACTGGTGAGTCCGTCAGCCGAATAGTCTGTTTTTTTTTTTCCCCCTTTTTTTTTTTTTTTTTTTTTTTTTTCCTTTTTTTTTTTTTTTTTTTTTTTTTTTTTTTTTTTTTTTTTTTTTTTTTTTTTTTTTTTTTTTTTTTTTTTTTTTTTTTTTTTTTTTTTTTTTTTTTTTTTTTTTTTTTTTTTTTTTTTTTTTTTTTTTTTTTTTTTTTTTTTTTTTTTTTTTTTTTTTTTTTTTTTTTTTTTTTTCCTTTTTTTTTTTTTTTTTTTTTTTTTTTTTTTTTTTTTTTTTTTTTTTTTTTCCCCTTTTTTTTTTTTTTTTTTTTTTTTTTTTTTTTTTTTTTTTTTTTTTTTTTTTTTTTTTTTTTTTTTTTTTTTTTTTTTTTTTTTTTTTTTTTTTTTTTTTTTTTCCCCCCACTCTGGCTGTCGTAGAAAACAGAAAGATAGGTCCTTGTAATGTTGGTCTTTGGTCGTTTTTTTTAATAACCGTCAAAATATCTTTAAAACAAACAAACAACGATTGTATTCGCGGTTCTTATTTGGTTCATCTTCCCATTTTCAACTGCAGAAGGTCACCAGTTAACATGGTTTCGTCGCTCTTTAAAACACCAGCAACACCGACCCGGGTAGCCAACCGGTCTGTTGTTAAAGGCCTACAGCC
>NW_020855334.1:0-605 GCF_000972845.2 Larimichthys crocea | reverse complement strand
TATTAGGAACTAGTTCAAAAGCAGTGATTGGAAACCAGAAACCCTCTTTTCACTCTAACCAACAAAGCTTCTCACAAATGTTTTAGTAACTCTGAGCGCGCTTTAACCTGAAGACTGACTGAACTGAGCTACAGCAGAAACCTAAAGAAAGTCTTAGCCAGCAGAGCTTTAGAGAAGCGATACTGAGCCAAAGGTATTACTCAAAACTAACTAACTAATCTGGTGTCATGGCGAAACGTTACGGGCATATTGTTTCAGTAAATCAGATAAAATGTGTCGATCATATTTCATCTCTTACGGCAGCTGCTAGCTCAATATCTGACAGTCAGCTGTGCAACACATCAACGAACTGCGAGCACGACTTGATGAACAGCAGAGATTGGACAGCTGTGATTGGCTGTAGTAACAGCAACTACATAACAGACGTATGTCCGTGAAGATCAGGCACAGTCTAGTTTGTCCAATTCACGCTGCCGTAAATACCGGACTGTGTGACATAATCAGGATCCCAAGCCGAGCTGGTACCGGTCCGGCCCCGCTAACACTGCCGTATAGATTCTGACTGTCTGTCAGATAAAATGGGAGGATGTTAAACAAATATGTAA
>NW_020855333.1:0-572 GCF_000972845.2 Larimichthys crocea | reverse complement strand
GACATTATGATGATCCACAATAACAGAATGACAAAGTCACTCTACTCATTTTAGAGAAAAGCTCATTGATTAGGACATAGGAATGTTGAGCTGCAGATTTCAAACCTGAACACATCTGATTGGATTATAACTGGATTTGTATCAACCTAATTTGTTCTTTATTCAGATCGAGGTGCTGCAGGTTGTCAGAGATCAGCTGTGCTTCTTTGGTCTCAGCTCTGAAGTCCAACCCCTCCCATCTGACAGAGCTGGACCTGAGAGGAAACAAGCTGCAGGATTCAGGAGTGAAGCTGCTGTGTGATTTTCTGGAGAGTCCACACTGCAGACTGAAGACTCTGAGGTCAGTTCACTGACTCTCTGTTACTATTGGAGATCTTTTAATTAACTGTTGAAGCTAATTTATGTTCAGACATAACTTACATCCATAAAGCTGTACATTTCCTCTTGTTCAAATTTCTTGTTTGTTGTATTAAAATTTAGTCTGCTGTCACAAAGACTTGTGTTTCTTAAAGAAACTGTCGAAAATGTCCTTTGTTAGTGGTTAAAATCAATGAATGTTTCTAATTGTTGGT
>NW_020855332.1:0-539 GCF_000972845.2 Larimichthys crocea | reverse complement strand
GAAACATTGTGGGCTGTAATTATGTAAATAATAACTACAGAAGTTAAAAGCATACCAAGACAGATGCCTCATCAATACATGAGAGGTGTTTGTTTTTGGTTTTTCAACCATGTCTTCTTTCTGGCCTCAAATTTCTGAAGCTTTTTTTGCCAGTCTTTGCTTTTGTGGCTGTACTCAGCTCACACAGGTTGTTGTTGTTGACCCTCATGGCATCTTAAAACCAGAATTTAAAACAATCAACATTTAATAACCAAAGTGACAAAGGAACTGCATTATTTAAGTGTTATCACATTACAGCTATTTGTAATTTGGCCTACTTCAGCATTATCAGCCATGTCAGACATCAACACTTCATGTAGCACTGTTTCAATAGTGTTCACATCACAACATCACATCCAATTAACTGCTATTATCCTTTGCAGTAAATACATAGGCTACAGATTAAGGCTGGGTGATATATCGATATTTTTATCTAATAAATAATAACGATATATTTTCAAACATAATATAGCACGAGACCATATCGTTAATATCGATAT
>NW_020855331.1:0-185940 GCF_000972845.2 Larimichthys crocea | reverse complement strand
AATTTATTAAAATATCTCAAAATATTGTTTAAATGTGCAAAAATCAGTGCTCTCAAAAAATTCAAACAGTTTTTTAAAACATTGTTTTCTGCGCTACACGTGACCAAAATGTTGCTGTTATTTTCAGCGCAGCACGCTTTACAAACGGCACCCCATATATATATAGTTACACACACACACACACACCCCACCCACCACACACACACACACACACACAACATATTATATATTCAGGAAAACCCTCATTGTCACCTCTACATTTCAGGATCTGTTATTATTGACACAGATTAATTGTTAAAATATAATATTTCATAATTTATATCATCAGTAACGTGTGCACTCATTTGTAGCTGTAAAACACTCAGCATTAGAAATAAATACTCGTGGTTTGGTGCTTACATAAGGCTGTAAACATTTTATATCATCACTTTAAAAATTTATATACGTTGTTTTTGGTGCCTGTTTGTTTCCCAGATATATTGTGTGTTGATGAGGGTGTATACGAGACATTAAATTAAAGAAATTGTTAGAAAGGCGCTTTATTGAAGTTCAGTCCATTCCTTTAGACATAGACATAGACATATATACATAGACGCCGCATTGAGGCGGTTGGTCGTTGGTGCGCGATACGTCAAGGGTCCGCCTATATAGAAAGGCAGGTCTGCCCGTAAACTATCAAGGAAATGGACGAGACTTATATAAGCGCCTTTCTACAAAGTTCTTTAAGTAATGTCTCTTATACACCCATTCACACACAATCGTCGGTTTAGACGACAAAAACTTGGGAAGAAAATTAAATAAACATGTATGATACATGACGCGTTAGGATTTCCATATAAAACAGACAAAAGTGAAACAAATGAACTCCGTCGCATATTTACACATGTAGAAGAGTTTTTGGGAGCACATAAACCAGGAAAATGACCACATTGAGCCAAGAAACGCCACTGTGCGTCTGTAAGCACGTAACAGTTGTGTATGTTAGTGATTTGGTGGTTTTGTTATTTATATTATTTTTATATGAACTTATTAATGGGACATCACATCACAGAGGACTGTCTACTCCTTGCCCCTCCACAAATAGACCCTCTTGTTGATGTATTACGGCTCATTACGACAACTCTAACTCTATTGCACCTCTGAAAAAGGAGACAATTAAACAAGAAGGCTAGCACCATGGTATACCCAGCCAGACTACTAATTCAAGGGCAAGGCACGTAAATCTGAACGCAATATGGCTGTTCGCACTAAACTGGAAGAAGTAAATCCAAATGTTAAATGTAAAATCTAAATGCTAAATCTAAATCTAAATGCTAAACTAAATGTTAAATATAAATCTAAATGTTTAAATATAAATCTAAATCTAATGTTAAATCTAATCTAAATGTTAAATCTAAATCTAAATGTTAATCTAAAGCTAAATCTAAATGTTAAATCTAAATGTTAAGATAAATCTAAATGTTAAATATAAATATAAATGTTAAATCTAAATGTTAAATATAAATCTAAATGTTAAATATAAATCTAAATCTAAATGTTGACGCTAAATGTTTTGGGTGAAACTAAATATTTAGCTAAAATGCAAATTCAAATGCTGGTAACAGGAAGTGCCAAAATAAAAGCTCGAGGAGGTCAGAGCGTGTTTATAGTGGCAAATAACGAATAAACCCATCTTATCCGGGGAAATGGACTCTGGACATGGATTATCGTGATAATAACTGCCTAGATGAACAAACATGTTTTGGAGAAAGTTTATTTGAAGAGTACTTGAGTTTTTATTGTCACTTTTATGAAGGGTGCGGGACTATGACCTGTAGCCACTATAGCCAGCCACAAGGGGGCTCACTTTGGCTGATCTGTCATTTATTGACATGTTTGCAGAGGTATGTCCGACAGTACAGTTTACAGGGGTGAAGGCGGGCGGGTGTAGACGATCCTACACCGCGAAAATACAGACAGTCAAAGTGTTATTAGTTATTATCATGATAATACTTGTCCAAGAGTCCATTTCCCCGGATAAGATGGGTTTTATTCGTTATTTGCTACTATAACACGCTCTGACCTCCTCGAGCTTTTATTTGGCACGTCCTTACCGGCATGTGAATTGCATTTTAGCTAAATATTTGTTTCACCCGAAACATTTAGCTTCAACATTTAGATTTAGTATTTAGATTTAACATTAGATTTATATTAACATTTAGATTTAACATTAATTTATATTTACATTTATATTTATATTTAATTTAACATTTAGAGATATTTAAATTTAATTATATGAACATTTAAGATTATATTCAACATTTAGATTTAGATTTAGCATTTAGATTAGCATTTAGATTTTACATTTAACATTTGGATTTAAATATTTAAAATATCTCTAAGTTCACAAATATTGGTTCTAAATGTGCAAAAAAGTGACTCTCAAAAATCAAACCAGTTTTTTAAACATTGTTTTTGCTAAATGTGACAAAATGTTGCTGTTATTTTCAGAGCGAGACGCTTAACAAACGGCACCCCCATAATAATATATATATATATATATGTGTTGGTGTGTGTGTGTGTGTGGTGTGTGTGTGTGTGTTGGGTTGGGTGTGTGCATCACAGTAACAGTAACTCTAACACTCAGCATTAGGAAAAATACATATGTTGGTTTGGTGCTTACATAAGGAATAAACATTTATACATCACTTTAAAGTTACATAACGTTTTTTTGGTGCCTGTTTGTTTCCCAGATAGATTAGTGTGTGGGATGTGAATGGGTGTATAAGAGACATTAATTCAAAGAAATTATGTAGAAAGGCGCTTTATGAAGTTAGTCCATTTCCTTGATTAGTTTACCGGCAGATCCCCGACGCCAATATGGCGGCGCCGTTTACGTTATCCGACCAACGACCCAACCCGCTCAATGCCGGCGTCTATGTATATATGCTATGGTAGCGTCTGCTCAGACGGAAGGATGTCCGCCCTGCGCTTAAATTACTATGTTTCACCAGCCAATAGGGAGACACTAGAGGGTGGCCCAATCTTTTTCAGCGGCCGCAGGGGCGAGTATGGCTGTTTTTCCTGCGGAATTGGAGAGAGTGTTGTGTCGCGGACTAGGAGGAGCAGACGTCGTAATAAAAACGGAGAGTAAAAGTTGATTTGAACAGTGTATTTTAAGTACTGTCATTGGATCAGTAGATGGTGGGGGTATCGGCCGACGGCCTGTATAGGTCCGGTAGCGGTACCCTAGCGCTGCTGTTTCGGTACGCGGGTGTAAAATGGAGGGAAGGAGGTAGACGGAGACAGGCTACAACAGTAGGAGATGAGTGAAGAGGACTATGAGTTGATAGAGGGGAAGTGAATGGGCAGCACGTTGGGAGAGGAGGAAGGAGTAGAAGGGCAAAGTGGGAGAAAGAGAAAAAGGAAGATAAAGATAGTGTGGACGGCACGGAGAGTGAGGGGCAGGAGATGAGGTAAAGAGTGGGAAAGAGAGTTCACTTAATGTAGTGGTGAGATTTGAGGGAGAGGGGGAATAAAGAAAATGGATCCATTAAAAATCACAAAAATAATCAGAGCACAAGTAGAAGTTAAGTATGCTAAAGTGTTAGGAGATGGGACTTGCTAATTGGGTGTAACACCGAAACACAAGTAGAAAAAGCTCAGAAAATGGTGATGTGGGAAAAATGAAGGTTACAAAACAGTGAAAGTTGGAGGAGAAGAGAAATGGTCGGATTAAGGGAGTGATAACAGGGGTTCCCCTGGTATCAGTGTTAAAAGATCTAGTGGGAAATCTAAGAAGAGAAATACTACAGTTAAAGATGCTAAAAGAATGACGAGGACCTGGAGAAAAAGAATCTGAAACAGTAGTGGTAGATTTTGATGCAAGAGATATCCCAGAGAACTTATTTTGGATTTGTAAAATATAATGTGAGAGAATTGTGCCAAAACCAACGAGGTGCTTCAATGTCAGGAAATGGACAATATTGCTAATCGATGCAAGGGAAAAGAAGGTGTGGCTAGGTGTGGAGGGGACCATGAATATGGGAAATGTGGGACGGGTGTGAAACCAAATGCTGTAACTGTGGAGGGAACATAGTGTAGCATACTGGGGATGTGAGGCTTATGAAGAGAGAAATATGGTGCAACAGATAAAAGTAAATGAAAAAGTATCCTATCTGAAGCTGCCAAGAGAGCGGGACAGGGGAATTCAGTGGCAAGCAACAGAATAAAGAGAACAGAGTGATTTGAAGTGACAAGTATTGTACAAGAAGTTAAAAGAAAATGTTGGAGGAAAAAGAGGTTGGTGACATTCATAGCAGGAGTCATTAAGCGACCGCAGATGTTAATCTAAACAGAAAGATACAGATTATATCCAAAGCACAATACATCATCTGGATATTAGAGGTATAGTGGGAAGGGTGAGTTGTGAGTGTTCCAGGCCAGTCAGAAACATCATTATTGGGTAATAGTATTAATGATAATCCTTCAGTGGAAATGCAAGAAGCTTAATTGGCTAATGGTCAGGAGTTTAAAACAATTCATCTATAGTCAGCAGGAAAAACCAGACATATTGTGCATCCGGAATCTGGTTAAAACCAAACTTAGATTTCATATTAAAAGGATATGTGGCAATCAGAAGAGACAGGAGAGAAGGGACAGGAGGTGGATGTATCACGTTTGTAAAAGAGGCATTCCACAGGGTTATTGATATTGGAATGAGATGGAGAGTATTATAATAGAAGTATGGATAGGAAAGAGGAACTGGCAATAACAAATTTTATAACCCATGCAGACAGTTGGACATTGTAAATTGGAAGAAATGGAAGTAAAGCAATGGGAACACAGTGTGGTGTGGGAGTTTTAATGCTCATAATACACTATGGGGGAGTGAGAAGAATGACCGCAAGGGGAGATAGGTGAGGAATTGTTGGATGGGAAGAATCTGGTTTGTGTGAATGATGGGAAGAGGGACGAGGATAGATGTAAATACTGGGAAGGAGTCGGTTTTTAGATCGGACAATGACCAATGCATTAGCTCCAATATGTGAATGGAATGTATACAAAAAGGGACTATAGGAAGTGAACCATTATCCTAATATATAATAGAATAAATATAACAACAGTACAGGTCAGAGAAGAGAAAAGGGGGTAGATGGTTAGTAGATAAGGCTAATTGGGATGAATTCATGAAGGAAGGGGAGGAAAATCTGTCTCAGATTAGTGATAATATGGAAGTGGAAAGGATTAAATATTTAAAATATCTCACCAAAATTGTTTCTAAATGTGCCAAAAAAGTGCCGCTCAAAAATTCAAACCATTTTTTTAACATTGTTTTTAGTACAATGTGACAAAATGTTGCTGTTATTTTCAGAGCGAGACGCTTTACAAACGGCACCCCATAATATATATAGTACACACACACACACACACACACACACACACACACACATATATATATATTCAGAAAACCCTCATGTCACATCTACATTTCAGGATCTGGTTATTATAGACACAGATTAAATGTTAAATATAAATATTTCAATATTTATCATCACAGTAACAGTGTTACACTCATTTGTAGCTGTAAACACTCAGCATTAGAAAAATACATACGTTGGTTTGGTGCTTACATAAGGAGTAAACATTTATAATCATCACTTTAAAAGTTATATACGTTGTTTTTGGTGCCTGTTTGTTTCCCAGATATATTAGTGTGTGTGTGAATGGGTGTATAAGAGACATTAACTTAAAGAACTTTGTAGAAAGGCGCTTTATGAAGTTCAGTCCATTTCCTTTTAGACATAGACATAGACATATATACATAGACGCCGCATTGAGCGGGTTGGTCGTTGGTCGCGATACGTCAACGGGTCCGCCATATTAGAAATGGCAGGTCTGCCCGTAAACTAATACAAGGAAATGGACTGAACTTCATAAAGCGCCTTTCTACAAAGTTCTTTAAGTTAATGTCTCTTATACACCCATTCACACACATCGTCGGTTTAGAGCACAGAAACTCTGGGGAAGAAATTAAATAAAATGTATGAATACATGACCGCTTAGGATTTCCATATAAAACAGACAAAAGTGAAACAAATGAACTCCGTAGCATATTTACACATGTAGAAGAGTGTTTGGAAGCACATAAACCAGGAAAATGACCAAATCTGAGCAAGAAACGCCACTGTGCGTCTGTAAATGCAGTAACATGTTGATTGTATGTTAGTGATTTGGTGGTTTTGTTATTTATTTATTTTTATATGAACTTTATTAATGGGACACTCACATCACAGAGGACTTGTCTACTTCCTTTAGCCCCTCACAAATAGACCATCTTGTTGATAGTATTACAGGCTCATTACAGACAACTCTAGACTCTATTGCACCTCTGAAAAAGGAGACAATTAAACAAAGAAGGCTAGCACCATGGTATAGCCAGCAGACTCGTAAATTAAAGCAGAGGCACGTAAATCTGAACGCAAATGTGCCACTAAACTGGAAGAATTTCATCTAGTCTGGCAAGATAATCTCAAAACATACAGGAAGGCTCTCTGTAATGCCAGAGCAGCCTACTACTCTTCATTAATAGGGAGAATAAGAACAACCCCAGGTTCTCTTCAGCACTGTAGCCAGGCTAACAGAGAATCACAGCTCTACTGAACCATCTATTCCTTTAGGTCTAAGTAGCAATGATCATGAGCTTCTTTAATGATAAAAGTTAACTATTAGAGACAAAATCCATCACCTCTGCCTTTAACAGTCATTGATCTGCATTCCGATACAGCAAGTTTGGAAACAGCTGTAAACCCTGATATGTATTTAGACTCTTTTTCTCCATCGACCTTCATCAAATAACTTTAATATTCTGCAGCTAAGCCGTCAACCTGCCTCTTAGACCCCATCCCAACCAGGCTGCTCAAGGATGTTTTACCTCTAGTCAGTCATTATTTATTGGATACGTTAATCTGTCTTTTTATCAGGATATGTACCACAGTCCTTTAAGGTAGCTGTATTAAACCTCTTCTTAAAAAGCCCATCTGACCCAGAGGTGTTAGCCAACTACAGACCGATATCAAACCTTCCCTTTCTGTCTAAGATACTTGAGAAAGCTGTAGCTAATCAGCTGTGTGACTTTCTCCATAACAACAGTCTATTTGAGGATTTTCAGCCAGGATTTAGAGTGCATCATAGCACAGAGACCGCATTAGTCAAAGTTACAAATGACCTCCTAATGGCATCAGACAAAGGACTCATCTCTGTACTTGTCCTGTTAGATCTTAGTGCTGCATTTGACACCATTGACCATCAAATTCTTTTACAGAGACTGGAACATCAAATTGGCATCAAAGGAACCGCCCTAAGCTGTTTAAATCGTATTTCTTAGATCGATCTCAGTTTATTCACGTCAATGATGATCCTCCATGCATACCAAAGTTTGTCATGGAGTCCCACAAGGTTCTGTACTCGGACCACTTCTATTAGGTTATAGATGCTTCCTTTAGGGAACATTATTAGGAATCACTCTATCAATTTTCATTGTTATGCTGACGACACCCAATTATATTTATCGATCAAGCCTGATGCAACCAATCAGTTAACTAAACTCCAAGCATGCCTTAAGGATATAAAAATTGGATGACCTACAATTTTTTGATGTTAAATTCAGACAAAACTGAGTTCTTGTAATTGGACCCAAACACCTCAGAAATCTCTTTCTAGAGACTTAGTTACTTTAGATGGGATCACCCTGGCTCCACTGTAAAAAATCTTGGAGTTGTTTTTGATCAGGATTTGTCCTTTAACGTCCATATAAAACAAGTTTCGAGGACTGCATTCTTCCACTCACGTAACATCGCTAAATCAGACGCATTGTCTCTTCAAGCGGATGCAGAAAAACTGTCCATGCATTTGTTACTTCAGGGCTGGACTATTGTAACTCTTGTTATCAGGCTGCTCTAATAAGTCTCTTAGGACTTTGCAGTTAATTCGAATGCTGCTGCACGTGTTCTGACACGAAACAAGATCAGCGATCACATCTCTCCCATTTTGGCTTCCTTGCATTGGCTACCTATTAATCTAGAATAGAATTTAAAATTCTTCTCCTTACTTATAAAGCTCTTCATGGTCAGGCACCATCATATCTAAAAGAGCTCATAATACCTTACTACCCCTCTCAGGATGCTGGGTTCCTTGTGGTTCCTATAGTCTCCAAAAGTAGATTGGGAGCCAGAGCTTTCAGCTATCAGGCTCCTCTTCTGTGGAACAAACTACCATTCTGGGTTCGGGAGGCAGACACGGTCAACACTTTTAAGAGTAGACTTTCCTCTTTGATAAAGCCTATAGTTAGGGCTGGCTCAGGTCATCCCTTAGTTATGCTGAAAATGCAGTCACATCTACCCCCCCCCCCCCCCCCCCCCATGTCTCATGTTACTAACCAAACTTCCCCGGAGTTTCTGTGCTCGTCGTCCAGCAGGTTCTCGTGGATCATGGCTGCTGCTGGGATCCTGCACGACGTCCACTACGCATATTATTACTGTCATTATTGCTACCATATCTGCTACTGTGGTCATTTTATCATTCATTGTAATTCATTGTCATTTTGTCAGTTATTGTAATTGTACAATATGTTTGTGTTAATTTGTCCTGTACACGTGACATCCATTGCACGTCTGTCCGTCCTGGGAGAGGGATCCCTCCTCTGTGGCTCTTCCTGAGGTTTCTTCCACATTTTTTCCCTGTTAAAAGGGTTTATTTGTGGGCAAGTTTTTCCTCACTCGAACCGAGGGTCTAAGGACAGAGGGTGTCACTCCCTGTACAGATTGTAAAGCCCTCTGAGGCAAATGTACTTTGTGACTTTGGGCTATACAAATAAAATTGATTTGATTTGATTTGATCAGCCAAATAATAAAAAAGGTAAATAAATATATGAGCTGTGCAAAGAGCATCTGCCTTACATCAAGCTAACTGCTCGCCTGACTGCAGGTCAAAAGAAGGTGGTTCCCCCAGGCTGAGGCTCAGGCCTAACTCTGACCTTAAATTCTATGATGACATGATAAATGAAACAAGTGAATGTCTGACAAAACACATTTAATGAATTATTATATAACATAAAATGAAACACTGTTTACCTGTTTGCCAGGCTGTTGGCCTCGTCAGGCTGTTTACTTGAGGCACAAGCTGTCCAATCAGGTTAAGAGAAGTGAAATAGAGTGGAAACCAGAACTGTGCAGAGCACCCAAAAATGAGGCAATCTGCTGACCTTCAAGACATTTAACTGTTCACACCTGTTTACAAAAACATTCATAACAAGGTCATAACAAACTGGAAAGCTACAGAGAAAAAGTCAAAGAACAATTGGTGGCAGTGGTTCGATCTCATACGCTGTGAAGAGTCAGCGGAACCCTGAGTAAATGAAAGGTGTAGGACGTGGAAGAGCCTGTTCGGCAAGAAAAGCCACCCTGGCAGACATGGAGGAAAAGACAATGGAGTTTGGGCCACCACCAGATGGAGCCACAGCTGCAGAAGGGGGAGAAGAACCAGTGGTACGACCTAAGGTGGATATGGTCACTGGTGACAGTGAAGAGCTCTCAGAACTAAATTTTTTTGGAGAAATGAGAGAATTCATGCGTTGTTCTAAACAGACTGAAGCAGTTCAGCATCAAGAACATGCTCCCCCACCAACCGATGCTGCAGGATGCCATGTTGGTGATCCGAGAATAGCTGATTTTAAAGAAGGTGAAGACCCAGAGAGTTTCTTTGTTCGGGAATGGATGAAGAACTGTATCCTATGAAGCTATTAAATCTGCAGTGTTAATGAAGTACAATGTAACCGAAGAAACCTACAAACAACATTTTTGGAGCACTGCTGTGCCGGTGGGAGAGACAGTCAGAGAAACATACAACTGGATTAAGGAACTTTATATATGATGGATGCGACCTCAGAGCCGCACAAAGGAGCAGATTGGTGAAGTCATCATCTTGGAGCAGTACCTCCGGGTGCTACATCCTGATATCCGCACCTGGGTTAAGGAACACAATCCCCAGACTGGAGAAGAGGCGGCGGACCTGGCAGAACGCTACACAGCTGATCACCGGGAGCCCTTGAAGAAAAGAATGACTATTGGTAAGCCAAGGTTTGGAGAGTGCAAACCTTGCAGTTTCTCTGTTATGGACAGTGTGGACACTGGGGCCGGTAAGAATACTGCTCATTCCAACTTAAAACCCAACTACTTGGTATGTTTTTACTGTCAGCAACCGGGCCACAAAGCTTCAGTATGTCCTTTGAAAAAATTTAATCTGTTGAATTGTGTGCTGTACCTCGTCCTGACAATGATAAAAGTAATGTTAATGGTACTGGTATGACTCCACACAAACATGTAGTGGAAGTGACAGTTAATGGGAATGTGGCAAAGGCTTTTGCTGACACCGGTAGCTCCCAAACTTTGGTAAAATCCAACTTACTAAACAATGCACATGCTAACTTTGAGCGAAGTGTAAATATCACGTGTGTCCATGGATGTTAGAAAGATTATCCAACTGCAGATGTGGTCACTGAGGTTGAAGGCCAGGCTTTCCTGTTAACTGTTGGAGTCCTAGATCACCTAGTCTATGATGTGATCCTTGGTGAAGATTTGCCCATCTTAGACAACTTAGTCCAACAAAACTCTGTAGCATACGCCTGTGCTGTAGTTACCCGCTCTGCAACCAAATGGTTAGAACCACTTCCAGATGCAGATGATGGTTTGTATGAAGAGGTGGGTAGGGTTAAGAAAACAAAGCGACAACGACGCCAGGAGAAGAACAGACATATTGGCAAAAGTAAATGTCCTGAACCTGCTCTCCCTGTAACCCCGCTAATAGAACCTCCCTGGCAAATCCCAGACAACTTCAGAGAAAGCCAGATGAATGACTCGTCTCTAAAACCTCTTTTTGCTAAGGCACGTGCACTAGAAGAGAACTGAGGGGGTTGAGTAGTGTTATTGGGGATCTATTTGTCATAAAAGACAATCTTTTGTATTTGGCTGACATTGACAAACCCAGACTTGTTGTTCCAAGAGAGTATCGTCAGATAATCTTACATTTGGGCCATACTGTTCCGTGGGCTGGGCATTTAGGGCAGGCCAAGACGTACGACCACACTGTTCAACGTTTCTATTGGCCAGGTTTGTACAAAGAAGTACTGAAGTACTGTAAAACGTGCCATGAATGCCAGATTGTAGCACCCATCAAAGTTTCAGACAGAGGCCAGTTACAGCCATTACCCATCATGAGTGTGCCATATGAGAGGATAGCAATGGATATAATTGGTCCCTTGCCAAAAAGTAGTAGTGGACATAAATTTTCCCTCGTCATATGTGATTATGCGACCCGATATCCTGATGTCTATCCTCTGCGATCCATTCAAGTCAAACATATAGTTCGGTGTTTAGTGGAGTTGTTCTCTAGAGTTGGCATCCCAAATGAGATCTTAACAGACCAGGGTACAAACTTTATGTCACACCTTATGAAGTCACTGTATTCTCAACTCCACCACCCTGAAACTGATGGTCTTGTTGAAAGGTTCAATGGTACACTGAAACAAATGTTAAGGAAGTTTATTGATGACACTGGCAAAGACTGGGATAAATGGTTGCCTTTTCTTTTGTTTGCGTACAGAGAAGTACCCCAGGAAGTACCTATGGCAGACAGGTCAGAGGCCCCTTGGACATGCTGAAGGACAACTGGGTGGCTGGTAAGGCGACATCAAAGACAACCAACATCATCTCCTAAATTCTGCAGATGAGACAAACTGGAAAGCTACAGAGAAAAAGTCAAAGAACACATGCAAGATGCTCAACATAAACAGAAGGTATGGTACGACAAACATGCTCGTGACAGAGAACTGAAAATTGGACAAAATGTTTTGCTACTGCTTCCTACAGGACCCAGTAAGCTACTGGCTAAGTGGCAAGGCCCTTATTCTGTTGCCAGAAAGGTGGGACCTGTAACATATGAAATCTTCTGTCCTGACAAACTTAAACACAGAAAATTGCTTCATGTAAACCTGTTAAAGGAGTACCAGGAAACAACCAAGACACAGGTCGAGAGCGTGTTCTGATGCTCTGATGATCAGTGGCGTCAACTGGGTGAGCTTAAACAACTTTTCCCTTCACTATTCTCAGAAAAACCTGGATGTACTGATGTGATAACGCACTAAATTGTTCTGAAGGACCCTAAACCTGTCCGCCTGAAGCCTTACAGAGTTCCAGAACGAATGATGGAACCACTGAGAAAGGAGGTCCAGATGATGCTTGACATGGGAGTCATCTAGAAGTGAATGGTCAAACCCTATTGTGCTTGTTCCCAAGAAAAATTCCACTCAACCATGGTTCTGTTCTGACATGAGGAAACTGAACAGTATTTCCTGTTTTGACACCTATCCTATGCCACGTATTGATGAGCTGTTGGAAAGACTAGGGAAAGCCAAATATATCACAACCTTGGATCTATGTAAAGTAGGGCTGCTCGATTATGGAAAGAATCAATATCACGATTATTTTGGTCAATATTGAAATTACGATTATTCAAATGATTAATTTTGAGTTTCACAATGCATTTATCCAGCATTTCTCTCTATTTCAAAAAAACACTGTTATAGATTCTTTATGCAAAATATTCAAAATGAAAATACATTTTGGCTACAAATATGTACTTTACAGCTGTTTTGCGATGTATAAATCATTAAATCAATAAAATAAATATACTTCATGGAACATTAAATAAGGCATAGAAAAACATAAATGTATCCAAAATAAACTATGGATCCAGCTGCTCTGCAAATTCTCTGTATTTATAGAACAAAATAAATATAATAATAAGCATAAGCATCAATAAGCAATAAGCATCTTTATGAAACCCTCACCCTCGACTGTATTAATGGGTTGCATATCTTTAGCTAAGAAATATCCAATGGCAGCTGTTAGGCCCTGTTTACACGTACACAGGTATTTTAAAAAACTGAGACATTTCCCTTCGTTTGTATCGATCTTTTACACTCAAACGGTGAATTCGCCTCTGAAAACAAATTGAGTGTTAGGCAGCTGATGCGCCAAAAGTGTGACCAATGTTTACCTTTTGCTATGACGATGATCATGGAAGCAGCCGCCCATAGGCTTGGCGTAGTTATGATGGCGCTCGATGGCGTATTTATGCGGGTTGATGTAAACGAAAACATTTTTGAAAACGATGCTATGTGCACGATGTTATTTTGGAAAATGGAGGGAGGGAAATATTCGTTTCTCAACATTCCCGGCTATGTGTAAACATAGCCTAATATCTTGTGCCTCTCTGAACTTGTCAGATAAGGAGTCGTATTAAACAATGTGTCTGTGATCGATGACTGAGTTTGCGTTGACGTCTTGCTGGTTGTGGCACTGGCTTTGTCTTTTTGTTTCTTTACTAATTCATTGTGAGTGACTTTGTGCTTTTGTTTGAGATGGTTGAATAAATTTGTAGTGTTACCAAGAGGAGCAGCTATTACTTTGTAGCAAATCTTACACATTATGTGCTGCTGCTTCTCGTCGGATTCTTCTCATTCGCTTTCAGTCTCACTCACTGTTTTTGAACACCAAACGACACACCTCTTCACTTTTCAGCTGCGTGAGGGAGTATGGGCTATCCTGTCAGTCAGTGGGGCCGCGTGATATGGAATATATTGCGCATGCACGTCTCTCAAAAATTGTGTAATGAAAAGTGGAAAATAAATCGTTTAAACTCGATTATATGATTTTTGAGATCGTTTGACAACAAAATCGAAATCGTGATCAAAATTCGATTAATTGCACAGCCCTAATGTAAAAGTTACTGGCAAGTGCCTCTTGACCCAGCTTGTAAAGAATACACAGCTTTCCAGATTCCAGGAATTGGTTTGTACCATTACACCGTGCTACCTTTTGGTCTTCATGGGGCACCTTCAACCTTTCAAAGATTAATAGACATTGTGCTTAATGATTGCTCCAGGTTTGCAGCTGCCTATCTTGATGATGTTGTGATTTACAGTGAATCGTGGGAGTAGCACCTGCAGCATCTTGAGGTTGTCCTGACCAAGATCCAGGGAGCTGGACTGACCCTGAACATGAACAAGTGCTCTTGGGCCCAAGAGGAGGTGAAATACCTTGGATATTTGGTTGGCCACGGACAAATAAAACCGCAAGTAGAAAAGGTAAAGGCCATACAGCTGATTCCAAGACCGCTGACCAAAAGCAGGTGAGATCCTTTTTGGGACTTGTGGGATGGTACAGAAGATTTGTTCCTCATTTTGCTACACTGGCAGCACCACTCACTGAACTAACAAAAAAATCAGTCTCTAAAGTAATTTGGAATGATGAATGTGAGAATTCCTTCCAGACCTTGAAGCGACAGATCTGTCAAGCTCCTGTGTTGCAGACCCCTGACTTCACAAAACAATTCCTTGTGCAAGTTGATGCCTCTGGTGTGGGATTAGGAGCTGTGTTAGCCCAGGGAAGGCCAGGTGAGGAAAAACCTGTCCTTTTCCTAAGTAAGAAGCTGTTCGACTGGGAGAAAAATTACTCAACAGTGGAAAAGGAGGGACTAGCTATAAAATGGGCTATTGATTCACTGAAATATTATCTTCTGGGAAGAGAATTTGTGTTGCAGACGGACCATAGACCCTTGAAATGGATGCACTCAAAACAGCATCAGAATTCAAGAATCCTGCGTTGGTGTCTAGCCCGCCAGCCATACCAGTTTACCATACAGCATTGTCCGGGTAAGAGAAACCTTATTGCTGATTATCTGTCACATTTGCCTGACCTGTGCAAACCAGAGGGGGAGGAGGTGTGAAATGTGAGGAAGTGCTAACTCCCTCACTGTTTGCTATATACATTTTCATCGCTCACAACTAAACAATGGTTTGTTTGTCACCTGGTTCCAATCCTCTGTGCTTCTGGGCATGGGAGTAAAGAGGGAGCAGGCCTCTATAGGTACCCTTTTATGGAGACCGTTTTGGAACTATATAATTATATATATATATATATATATATGTTGAGAATGATTTTTGGGTTGGTTAGTAGTTTTTTTTGTGGAATGGTATGAGCAGAGTAGCACCTCATTTGTCTTTGTTAAAAGACCTACTTTGTTTAATACAAGAATAAAAGTCAACCTGTCCTGTCCAGCGTGATGTTTTTGTGATCCTGCATCTCCAATCAATCAATCAATCAATCAATCAATCAATCAATCAATCAATCAATCAATCAATCAATCAATCAATCAATTTGCACATAAGGATGTGATAAAATACGTTTTTTAAGCTGAACGTTTTTTATTGTTCTTTGTCTTTTCAGCAGCTCCCATGTTATAGAGAATTAGCGCCACCTTCTGGATGAACCTCAATCCCACAGTTTGCTGCTTTTCCATCTTCTTGAACTGTGAAAGAAAAAAAAAGCTGCACACTGAAAATCAAATGGCGATCACAGATCTAGAAATAAAACAAAACATAATACTACAGAGAATGTGTGCGCTGCTTTTATTCTGAAAAAGGGAGACCGGAAGCACCATTCCCTGGGTCGTGGGTGTATCGCAGGCAGTTTGACTTGGAGCGGCTGTCATCCTCCTGTCAGGCTCCATTCTCCCCGCCAGCCTCCGTGAGCATCGTCGCATCCTCAGCATGGCATCTGAAGAGCTAGCTAAGAAGCTGCAGTCGCGGCTAGCCGCTACGCAGGAGGCTGAGCCGAGGCCGGAGCCCGAACAGAGCCCGGTCCGACCCAAACCGCAGGAGCCCGAGGCAGCCTGCGGCGATTCGTCCTCCGAGTTGTCAGCTAAACTGACCCGCAGGCTGGACATCAACGAGGGCAACGCTGCCCCTCGACCGACCCGCGTCTTCAACCCGTACACGGAGTTCAAGGAGTTTTCCCGCAAACAGATAAAGGACATGGAGACGATGTTCAAACGGTAAGGCTGAAGCCAAGCTCTCCTTTGTCTGTCCATTTGGACAAAGGTCCGACATGTTTACGTGTAGTCGTGGAAATTGGGACTGAATGAAGCTCATGATGAGATTAAAGTGTTCAGGTGGACGCACTTGCTGTCCTCAGCACAGCTGACTGAGTCAAGCTGACCCACTCATTGCTCACTGCAGGCCCTCTGAACGATCAGCTGGCATTGTGTTCTTTTCTTTGTACACTTCGACCGTCTAGTGTTGAGTTGTGATCCGGGGAGAACCCTCAGGGCTGTGCTGCAGCTGAAGTAGGAAGACTGAACCGTACAGGCCAGCATCAGCAGTGAGACTGAGGTGTTTGGGTTTATTGACAACCTCAGCTGTCCAATATAATCTGAGCACTTCACTGGAAATATTCTATGGAGTCCCAGATAAGTCATTAAAAGACTAAATATGAGTACATACCACAACACTTTCTAGATCTACAATATTCATCTAGAATATTTAATGATGCCGGTCACATGATGACTTTTAATAAAGCATATAATAACTTTAAGATGTTTTGCTAAACAAGTGAATGTTTGGCAAATCAAATTGAATAAAATATTAAATAAATATAAATAATAAATAATGTGTTATTGAAATAATTCAGTTTGATGAAAGATGACATATTGTCATAGACTGAGGGTTATGCACATCCCAGTAAACAATGCAGTAAAGAATAGTCTGTCTATTTGCAGTGAAGCAATTAATGAATCATTTAATTATTATATAATATAAAAAAAAAAAACAAATGAAACAAAACACTGTTCCACTGTTGCTGTACCACCACTGTTTGCCAGGAAACCACTCCCACCAGTAAAGTGCACGTCCAGTTTTGGAGAGCACCCAGAAATGAGACAATCTGCTGACCTGCGTGTGTGTTGTAGGTAGGTCCAGCTGGACTTGGTAAACAACATTTAGTGCAGGTTGAAGTAACTCTCTTTTTCAAATATTTCTGTACGTGTGGACTGAGTTGATGTTCAAAATGATCAGCAATACAAGAGGAGCTTGACTCAGTTACGGTATCTCTGAGTCAGCATTAATGAAGTGACTCGTAGTTGCAATGATCACGATTATGGCCAAAATGATAATCACAATTGTTTTGATCAATATTAAGATCACAATTAATCGTTGATGTTCAACATTCTAACATTTATTTTGTTATGTCACAAATCACACTCTTTAATGCAATCTGTCATGTATGAGTTACGTCAGAATATGAGATTTTGGGCATTTGTGTGCTACATTCCTGCTGATGTACAATTTTTTGCATTAAAATTACAGGTCAATTTAGGTGATTAAACAAGTGAAGTGTGTTGCTTTTAGCCGTGGTGACTGGCTGTTAGTTTTCAGAGTGCTTGATCTGAAGTGGAGTTTTCGATGTACTCACATTTTAAACGTCAATATTACAGTCAGTCATGTTCATTTCATTGCAGGAAGCCAAAATATTAAATTCATTGTGCAGCCCTAGTTTTGATGAAGTGTTTGTTTATGAGTTGTCCAGGAGTCAGGTCAGTGCTCGGTGCTGGCTAGCTTGACTTATGCCTTGTCCTTTTTTTCCCCAAAGTGATGTCACATAATAGAGAGTGATGTCACATGATCACAAGGAGTACTGCTGTATTGAATATCAGCACGTCTGTAATTTATTTGTAACAAGGCCACATGCTGACGTTTACGACAGCTGTGGTTAACAGTTAGTTAACAGTAACTAGTGACAACAGATTATGATTATTCTTTGTTTAATTCATTATTTATTTGGCTCCACTGCAATGCAGCGATTAGTCCACTAGATGCAACTAAATTCTACACACTGGACCTTTTTAATATGAAATATGTTCATCTTTGTGGTGCAAAGTCTGTGAAAATCTAAGATAGATGATGACCATTAATGTAATGGTCATTAGAACATCTGTAAAACAAAGTAGTTTAAAGTCCCAGTGCTGTTGTACTCTATATCAGCACTCATTGAATGCCTCTTGTGCAAGAGTCTTGTGTTCAGATTACTTGGTAGGAACTAACTGGCGCCTAACTATTGATTAGTCAGAGTAGCTCTCGATAGTGTAACATACCAGCTATTTGAATCCCTCACCCTTACAACAGTGATTGACAGCATATCAGTCTTAATCATTGGGCACAGGGCAAACTAACTGGGTGATTGCCCTAGACCAGCACGCATAACACTTTCTATTCCAGGCTAGCAACAAGTTTGGCTGTGAGCCATCCTCAGACATGGTACAGCTCAATGCTAGCACTACTACTAGACTAGAGTGTAGCACATAATTTACAGCTGCAATCAAAATGATTCAACCCCCATTGCAAATTAGGTTTATTGGTAAAATTTTTAAAGCTGTGTGCAATAATGAACAGTTTAAGTAATTCAATAAAACTACATTATTACAAGGGTTTGCTCCAAATTCATGACTACTGCAGTCTTAACCTGCAGCGTGTGGAGGGCAAGATGGATTCAATAAAGTACAGGGTTCTCGCCAGCGCTTTATATGGTTGCGGCCCGCTACGCTAAAATTTCAGACCGCAACGGCAATTTCCCCCCCGTTACGTTATTTTTAATATAGCGTAACGGCTGTTTTCAGTTTTCGTCACCATCGTCAAAAGTTTTTTTTTTTTCCTGCGCACTTCAGCAGTTTTCAAGGTGTCAAAATCAGCTGACGTTTGCTTGGTGCTGTCTTCCTACAATGGTGTAGCCGACGTTTGATGAACCTACACATGCGTACTCTGCGCTGTTGATTTTAGGTTGCTAGGAGACAGATGCCTGGAAATCAGTTCCCCGAGAGAATGAGAGGGAAAAAAACGACAACTGAACTCCCGCTCGATTCCCAGTGATAGCTTTCTTTTGAGCTGGACTTTGAGCTGGACTTCGGTGAATGTCATAATTATAACAATGAATGACGGACCCCCTCGCAAAAAAAGAGACATTCGTTCTTTCTTCATGGTCAGAAATGTAAGTGCACCAGTTATACATGCTTTCCATCACGCTTGAAAACTTAACCAACACTTTGATGAATGGAAACGTCTACCTTGTAGGCAGGTTTAGCAATGACAGGACGTAGGCCCTATCGGATGATTTTTAGTGCTAATTTAGGCTACTGGATCCCACTGTGGCTGACATTAACACACTAGTAATCTGCCTGCATGCCATCCATCATTATATTTCTATAAGGAGACAGACACAAGAGAGGTTGGAGCAGATGAAGGAGGACAGGTCATAGAAGGTAGTGGAAAGGAGATAGGCGGAGATAAACGAACAGAGGATAGCGGAGGAGAACCCGCTGTTGGAGATAGAGGAGGAGATGGAGGAAGACAAGCAGAGGCTGGAAATTCACAGGTGAGAATGAGGTTAATGAAAGATATTTTAGTCATGGGAATCAGCTCCAATGTGGCAAACGTGATCAAGCCCAGGGCGCAAATGTGGCCAGGACCGGCGCTGATCAAGCCCATATGGCTTTTAATCGGAGAATTAACAGTGGTTACAATCAAAGTTACTCCCGTGTAAACAGAAGACGGCGAACCAAAAAAGGAGAAAATCGGGAATCGACCCGTTGTGGAAACAAGAATTTCCCTGGATGGAAGTGTCGTCGGATGGAACCGGTATGTTAAAGTTTATTTTATAAACCTTTGAAGGGTACTTTAAAAAGTGATGGGTGGGCCTTATAAGGTAGCCTACAACACGTTAATGCTAGATAAAATCGATTGGACAAGGATTGACAATTATATGATGAAATCATTTGTTTACCTGTTATGTGTTGTGTGGTTCAAACACGCGACGGCTGGAGTACAAACTAAGCCTACTGTGGAAACTGCACTGTGCGCATCAAACGGAACTCGCATTGATCTACCTTGACCAAAGGAACGTGCGCTTCCCCTAGTGGCATAGATCGGTATGGTCACCCATAAATGTAAACACATTGGATCACACCACATAGTTTACCCATTCATATGCCCTCGTTAAGCTTTGTACCAGCCACAATAAATAAATAAATAACAACAAAAAACTATGAAATGCAATTTATGGGAATAGGTTTTCTCGGTTTATAAAAAAAAACATCAATATTTCAGTCTCTGAAGCACACAATAGCATAACATAAATTAAATTTTAAAGCTAAGACCCTCATCTTGCACTTGAACATTCTTTAACGTTCAGCTCTAACATACCAACATTTTAAATAATACTTCCTTTTGTTGTTAGGGATGTTTTGCACCTACTGTCAAGACCATCCGCCACCAAAGACAAGAGGTGTAAGTGTCTGGATGGATGTGCCATGCACAACTATCATCAAGCACAGTCTGGTCAGGCATGAGACCTTACAGGGTCACACGGAGGCCAAGGCCAGGTTTGACTCTGCCAAGGCTGCAGAGAGGACTGGTGGCATCGCCCAGGCCATGAAGAAGCAGGTGAATCTGGAGAGGTCGGCATTCTTGGCAGCATTAAGGGCCATGTATTGGCTAACAACAAATGAGATCCCACACACCACTAACTTCTCCAGCCTTCTCGACATGATGAGAGGACTTGGGCTATCTTATCTTTCTCATCTGAACAAGGTACTTTAAGTTTGTAACAATATTTGAGCCCTAAGCCCTATCTTATGCATTATAATATGTATCATAACTGTTGAAGTTGTCATTATTTTTCTTCTAGGCTGGAAATGCACATTATACATCAGAGGAGATCATGCAAGAGATGGTGCAAGTTCTATCTGATGAGCCCAGACAGCACATCTTCAATTCGATGAGAAAAAGCCGGTACTTTAGTCTTCTAATCGACGAGACAACTGACATCGCAGTTGCAAAGCAACTAATTATCTATGGTCGATACCTCACAGAGACACACGAGGTTAGCCCAGTGCTCTTGCCAGTAAAACCATATGTTTTGATAACATATTATGAAGACATCCATAGCTTTTAATCATTCAGTTTGGAATTTAAAAAGTCTCCTCATAATGAAATATAATTTTCCGTTTGTAACTTATTCATTAGGTGAGAACGTCATTCCTAGCCATCCAAGACATTGCTGATGGCCAAGCAATCACAATTGTGGCTGCCATCAAGGCGTTCCTGAGCTCTGCGGACTTGGACATCAACAAGATGGCAGGGTTTGGTTCGGATGGTGCAGCTGTCATGGTTGGCCGAAGAAATGGAGTAAGTGTCTGCAACATTTATATGATGCTACTCTCCACACAGTAAAACAGCAGTGTTAATTCTACACTTGGAGAGTCAATTTAACACAATAGAGTGGATTTTGTCCCACAGTACTCTGTAAGTGATGATTTAACACTGATTTTTTTCCTAGATGTCTTCAGTATGCATGCTGACATACAATAACTTTTGTTGATAGGTTGCTGCAAAACTAAGAGGTGACAACCAGAAATTGGTTAACATCCATTGTATAGCACACCGGCTGGCTCTGGCATCTGCGCAGGCAGCAGATGGAATAACGTACCTCATGAAATTTAAGGACCTCATAGGACAACTCTACAGATTCTACGAATTCTCCCCTGTGCGGACCGCTGGGCTTAAGAATATTCAGGTAGGCAGCATACTTAGCAGCAATCTTTCAAACAAAGAAGTAAGCTTCTTCCCCATCTTTGATTATAGTCCAACCGTATATGCATACCAGCAATAAGTAGGACTTTTGTAACCACTATCTGCTGTTAAAGTTTTCATACATCTTAAGCTGGAACAAAAATCAGAGGCACACAAATAATGCTGCATGTACTTATCCCATTAATGAAATCTGCTGTTTCTTTTAGGATGTCCTCAACTCCCGGGTGAAGTTGGTGCAGGCAAAGGATGTGCGCTGGTTGTCACATAACCAAGCAGTGATTGCCCTGAAGAGGACATATGCGGCCGTGGTAACAAGCCTGGAGCACGAGGCAACGGAGAGGAACGAAGCCACGGCAAGGGGGCTGGCAACATTCCTCACGACGTTCCAGTTCACCGCCACATTACTCATGCTATGCGACTGTTTCAGGTACATTTCTTCTCTGTTACTTACTCACCCATTTTAAGAAGACATGAACTTCATTCATTACTTCATAAAACCAAAAAACAACCATGTTGATTGATTGTTAAATTGAGTGAGTAAATCACATTATTGAAATTGAACAGAATGTTAATGAAAGATCTGTAACTTTTTCTGCAGAGAACTGAAGTTGACTTCACTCATATAGATGCCAATGTAACTGCCACCATTGAGGCCTTGAGGACGCTGAAATCAACACCTGGCAGCAACTTCAGGGACCTGGACCAGTTTTTGAAGGACAGCTCCACCGTTGCCAACATCCGATACAGCCACGCACAGATGGATCAGTTCATGAAGAGTGTAAGTGGCTAGTTAATTTGGAAATAAAAACTGATGGCATGGTTCAATATGTTTGCAAAATTATTTCTAATATTGAAATTCTAACAATTCTAAATTCTAGATCCACCTGCCTTTCCTGGACAACATTATTAAAAACCTACAGGAAAGATTCCCTGATGTCATGCTGCTGTCTGCCTTCAATATATTTAACCCCATTGAGGCAGACATGGACCAACAGCATAACCTGCAGGTATACCTGGTCCTGTTTAAATAATTATAAAAAGCACCTTTAAAGGTTACATTCTTGATCTTGTCAAGTTTTGGGCATTAGGCACCATAGCTGCTAGTCATCCGGCTTATCTGCAATGTTTATTTTTCAGCTACTCTGTGAGCACTACACAACAGAAGTTGCAGGCCTGGAAGAGGTCAAAAAGGAATATAGCATGCTGACCACTCTGCTCGAGTCCCAGTACAATGCCTTGACAACAACACAGGTGCTACAAACGGTACAGAAGGTTCATGGTGACACCATGCCAAACCTGGCCAAGTTGGCAGCAGCCATGGCTGTTCTGCCAGTGTCAACAGCTGGTATGTACATGACTGGCTTGTCCAATGTTCTAACTGCATTGTCTAACTGTTTGCACTGTTATAACATTTGTCCTTTTGAATTTTCAGATTGTGAGAGGGGCTTTTCCTCAATGAAGAGGGTGAAAACTTCTCTGAGGAATCGTATGAAGGAGAGCACTTTAAACAACCTCCTCATGATTTCGATGGAGGGCCCTCCAGCAGAGGAATTCAATTTTCATGCAGCCTGTGATTCCTGGGCGGGAATGGCTAGGAGGAGATTAAATGTCGTTTAATAGTTTTCATGCCATTGTTTTTCATCCTTAAGTTTACATTACAGTTGATATTATATATTAATTATTTATTAAGGGGGCTGGGTGTTTGGCGCCATGGGTCCCAATGGATTGCATCAAGTGGAGCTGTTTTCTTGTTGGCTGGCTGTTTTATCCACTTGCATTTATCTGTTCTGTTGTTGACACAATTTAGGACAATCTTTTGTCTCATGTCTCTAATAATTGGTTGGTAGGTTATGCTCCCGAAATAACATGATGCTCACGCATTTCTTAATTTCTTAATAGAATAAAACGTGTATTATCTCTATTGTTTGTGTCTGAGTTTACATATCTTTTGACAACACCCTTTGCAGGTAACACAACGCCAAGATCCAAAGATGTAACAATTTTCCACTAAGTATATACAACATAAAAAATGCAATTTATTCCCTCCAGGTACCTCAAATATGGCCCATTTTGGGCACAATTTTTCAAAATTTTCGCATCAAGGAGGGGGGGTCGGCACCATCCCCCCGCTCGGTCGCTACGCTCCCTCGCCTTACCCCATTACTCTAAAATAAAATCCTGGTGAGAACCCTGAAGTATCATGAGGTCCTAGAAGGAAACGTCAAGGCATCTGTGAGGAACTGTATGTAATAAACAGTAGGTTTCATCTTCTAGTCCAGTATCCTGGAAAAGTCCATATATAGTGTTGACTTATTAGATGTTGGTGGCATGAGCTGATTCTGGGACTTCATATTTACAGTTATCACGTGTTGGAGTGCCTTTCAACCAGAGGATAAGACAACTGTTCTCTTTGGCAGTTTCCTCAGGGGCTGACCCTGCTCCATGTGACAATAGTATTTTTTTGTGCATACTGCTGGAATCTCAGATCAAGGCTCTTTTGTTTCAGTCCAAACTGATCACTCATGTTTTTTCATGCTTGTTCAAAATAAATCTGGACGTGTCATTGGAGCAAAAAATTCTTACAAACTAACAAAGTACAAGTTTCCTATTCATTTAAATGGGTGTATTGTGTTTAGGCTGCAGTGCTGTGGGGCACAATGTATGTGGTGTAGAAAGTTGAACCAGAATCAATGTTTGGAGAGACACAGCTCAACATCACACTGCAGTGGCCAATCCTACTACAGACCAGTCAAACTGCTTCATAGTCAGCCGGAAATGTCACTGAAACCTGGCTTGCAACCCAGTTTTATTCTGGCAACCCTGGTTTAATTCATGTACCTAGCTTCTTCATATGTCCAACATTGATCAGCAATCTGCCTGTAAACATGCCAACAACATTCCATCCTACCTTTTATTCTGGAATACCCAAAAAACTCCTTCTTGAACTTGGGGAAGCTGAAAGTCAATGTTAAATGTTATCAGGTCACCCATCACTGTTCACTTTCTAGTTCCATTTTGATTCACAGTGAAGTCACATGAGAGATTTGGAGACCTCTTCTGTGAACGGCTGTGAACAGCAATTCAGTTACTCAAACTATAAATCAAAATCTTTGTCTCATTTATATTTCAATATTTTTCAATTATCATCCTGATCCTGAAAATGATTATGGTCAATATTATTTTAGTTTATTTCTAGTTTGTTTTGGCATCATGTGGCATGTAACTGGTTTCTGTTTACTGTCCACTATCTGCACAGGTCACTCATTCAATTTAATTTAGTAAAACAAAAGATCTGATGACTGTGCTTTAGATATCTGGGGCCCTCAAGCTTCTTGTCCTTTGACCTTTGCCCCATTAGATTTGGGTTGGTGGTTTGTCAGATGATGGTGTCGTTTCCTGAGACTGTCCTCATTAAGTGTGCCTGAAAGCGCACACTATATGTTATCCACCGCGCTTATTCTGCTTATTGAGTGTGCCTGAAAGAGCACATTCTTTAAAACCTCTTGGGCTTATTCTTCTTCCGCTTATTCGTCTTCCGTTTCTTCCGTGTTTTTTTCGGTTCGCTACTCTTCCCAGGGTTTTGTTGCACATACACAAAACGGGTATCAAAACGACCGGCTTGGCCGGGAATCGATTGCTATGACTTTTTTAAGCGTTTCGGCAAACGGTTCTGCCAAAAATGGCCAAAAATCACGCCAAAAAATGAATGGGTGTGTATGTTGTCCTCACTGCAGTGTAGCAACTGCAGCTATACAACTAGCTAAACTCTTCCTTATTAATGAAGACGTGAGTCGTAGTAAGCTTTTGTTGCTCTTTACTGTGGCTCTTTCTCTCATTGTACAAGGTCAAGTGAAAGGAGTGAAAACTGTAACAAAGACAAATACAAAATTACCATTTAGCTCTGTAACCTGCTTTTCTCATGTAAATAAATGTAAATAAAATGTTTTAGTTACAAACAAATCAAATGCATTTTTTATGTAAAGAGTACTTTTTAAAGTAACTTATGAATGTAACTATGAAATTATTCACTTACGACGTTGCCTCTGTGGCGTTTACAGTGATGAAACACATGCGGTTGAACACAGAAATGTAGCTGTGCACATTCAGCTAGCCTCCTCAAATTATTGACCCAAACAACCTGAAAACCCGGAACATCCCAGCTCAAAAATGGCCCTTCAAAATAAAAGATCCTTCAAAATAAAAGTTCATTCAAATTTATGCCTGAAAGGCAACACAGTGTGTATTGCGAGAACTTTCGAGAGCTGGAGTGCGTGATGTCATTACTAGAGTGGAGAGGAGCGACAACGATCAGTGAAAAAATAAAACGTATTCGACTACCGTGGCCTCAAATGCACCACTACAGACACGATTTATACATAGAAACGTAGGAAAATTTGTCGTCTCACTCACATTCGCCTGCTAAAGCTGTCAGATATATCGTTTTGGCAGGAGACGCAAATATGCGGCAGCAGCACCCATTGGCAGCCTTATACGCTCCCATGTTAAAAAGGTGGGAAATTTTCTGGAGGAAAGCAGAAGTAACCTTTCTCTGATTGCTAATTGCTAGCGCGTCAGCGCATCAGTGATAACATGCTAATGTTAACATGCTAATGGTAACATGCCAATGTTAACTGCTAACATGTTAGCGCATCACCCGCTAGCAATTAACATGTTAATGTTAATTGCTAACATGCATAAGCCACTAAGAATGAAATACATGTTAATGTTAACATGCTAATGTTAACATGTTAATGGTAACATGCAAATTGATAGCGCATCAGCGCTAACATGGTAATGCTAACATGCTAATGATAATTGCGGCCGCGTAAGCGCTAGCTGCTGCTGTGTCTAAATAAACATGTTAAAAATGACTATTTGAGGTGTGCTTTTTGAATACAGACCCCCAGCAACAGCCCACTCGTCAGTCTCAAAATTTCTGCGGAAATTTTCTAGTATTGAATTTGCTGAGCAGTGTCAGTAATAATGTATGGGGGTGACGGGGCCAGAGTCATGCACACTCAAAATTTCTTTAGAAGTTTTCTAGTTGAGTGTGTGTGTGTAAGGCGCACACTATATGTTATCCACCGCGCTTATTGAGTGTGCCTGAAAGCGCACACTATATGTTATCCACCATAAGCTCTTTATTATCTCTCGGGCTTATTCTTATTATTGAGTGTGCCTGAAGGAGCACACTCTTTAAAACCTCTCGGGCTTATTCTTCCGCTTATTCGTCTTCCGTTTCTTCTGTGGTTTTTTCGGTTCGCTTCTCCTCCCAGAGTTTTTGTCGCACATACACAAAACGGGTATCAAAACGACCGGCTCGGCCGGGAATCGATGGCTATGTCTTTTCTAAGAGTTTCGGCAAACGGTTTTGCAAAAATCCAGAAAAACGAAGCCAAAAAATGAATGGGTGTGTATTGCGAGAACTTTCCAGAGCTAGAGTGAGTGATGTCATCGCTAGAGTGGAGAGGGGAGAGAACAATCAGTGAAAAAATAAAACGGATTTGACTACCGTGGCCTCAAATGCCCCACTACAGACACGATTTCTACATAGAAACGTAGCAAAATTTGTTGTATCACTCACATTCGCCTGCCAAAGCTGTCAGACATATAGTTTTGGCTCCATACAGGTTAATTGATCGACTACTCCCCACCAAAGCCTCATATACTCCCATGTTTGAGCCGAGAATTTTCTAGAAGACGCAGGGAGAAATTGTGCTTTCTCTGATTCCTACGGCCAAAGTTTATACAATTTTCGCCTGAAACTTGGAACAGACATTATACACAAGACGAGCATTCTTCTGGTCATTTCAGATTTAGGTTTGATGCATACCTTATAGGTTTTTTTTGGCCACCTTCGAGGGGGATCATTCAGACATATACTGTGCATCTCAGTGGGACAGACAGGCTGCAAGCAGCACCTGTGACTAATTACTCTGACCTGCAGCTCACCCTGGTTGCTTGGCAACATCAAGCATGCATCTCTCACAAACACAAACACATAGATAGAGAGACAGACACACCACACACAGGCAGACAGACAGGCAGACACGCGCACACACACACACACACACACACACACACACACACACACACACACAGACAGAACAAGCACACATGCAGACACATGCACGCACACAACAACACACACACAACACACACACACACCACAACACACACAGCAAGAACAAGCAGTCTCTAACTGACATTCTAACTGCTATCAACTGCTCCCCTGATTAGGCTGCTTGAAGGAAGAGAGGGGGGAGGGGCCACCAGAAGCCGACCGGCAGCCATTTTAGTAGTTCTTGGCACTTAATTTGAACTTGTCTGTCTAAAATGGCAGACAGAGAGACAGCAGAGCAGCTAGCTCGTTAACATGCTAATGATAATTCCATTAGCCACTAGGAAATACATGCTAATGTTAACATGGTAATGCCAACATGGTAATGGTAATTGCTAGCGCATCACGTTAACTGCTAATGCTAACATGCTAATGTAACACTAATGCTAACATGCATGTTAACATGCTAATGCTAACATGCTAATGTTAACAGGTTTAAATGCTGACATAGTAATGCTAACATGCTAGCACATCAGCGTTAACATGCTAATGTTAACATGTTAATGTTTAACATGTTAACATGTTAAGCTAACATGCTAATGCTAACTGCTATCCCATCAACGCTAAAATGCTAATGCTAACATGCTAATGCTAACTGCTAATGCTAACTGCTAGTCCCATCGTTAACATGCTTAGCTAAATGCAAATGTTAATGTTAACTGCTAGCTAAAACTGCTAATGGTAATTGCTAGCACGTAAGCACTAGCTGCTCCTGTGTCTAAATAAACATGTTAAAAATGACTGTTTGAGGTGTGCTTTTTGAATACAGACCCCCTGCAACAGCCCACTCGTCAGTCTCAAAATTTCTTTTCTAGTACTGAATTTGCTGAGCAGTGTCAGTAATAATGTATGGGGACGACGGGGCCAGAGTCAGGCACACTCAAAATTTCTTTTTAGAAATTTTCTAGTGTGCCTGAAGGAGCACACTCTATTATCTCTCGGGCTTATTGGAGTTGCCTGAGCACACTCTTTAAAACCTCTCGGGCTTATTCTTTATATCGTCTTCCGTTTCTTCCGTGTTTTTTTCGGTTCGCTTCTCCTCCCAGAGTATTTGTCGCACATACACAAAACGGGTATCAAAACGACCGGCTCGGTCGGGAATCGATGGCTATGTCTTTTCTAAGAGTTTCGGCAAACGGTTTTGCCAAAAATCCAGAAAAACGAAGCCAAAAAATGAATGGGTGTGTATTGCGAGAACTTTCCAGAGCTAGAGTGAGTGATGTCATCGCTAGAGTGGAGAGGGGGGAGAAAAATCAGTGAAAAAATAAAACGTATTCGACTACCGTGGACTCAAATGCCCCACTACAGACACGATTTCTAAATAGAAACGCTGTCTGACATATAGTTTTGGCTCCATACAGGCTAATTGATTGACTACTCCCCACCAAAGCCTCATAGACTCCATGTTATTTTGAGCCGAAATAGAGAGACAACACACCACACACAGACAGGCAGACAGGCAGACACGCGCACACACACACACACACACACACCACCACACACACACACACACACACACACACACACCACAGACAGAACAAGCAACCATGCACGCACACACACACACACACACACCAGCAGTTGGAGAGCAGACGCAGTCTGTAATCCCACCTGACGCAGGTTCACTTTTCGCTAAAGCTCTAAAGGAGCAAGAGGAAGCATGTTCTGGACACGGTCTTAATGTCAGGACGGAGAAAACAGAAAAGTGGATAAACTGGGAAAAAAGTGATTAAAAACTCGAAAAAACCAAAGGAGGAATCTCCCGGACGACCACGACCTGCAGGAGTGCAGTTGAGGATTCGCTCGGGTGAAGAATCGCAGCGGTGAGAGATCGCCTGCTGTGCTAATGCTAAATGCTAAAACGCTAATGCTACAAGCTAAACGGCTAAGTCCGTGAGCTAACCACTAGCCTCAATGCTAATATCGGAGCGCTAGCTCCGGGGTTAATCAGCACTGCTAGTCACACAAAGTATTGATGAATAAGCCTGAGTGTAACAATTTTGTCTAGCTTTTTACTTGAGTTATGGTGTGCTATGTGTGTGACTGTGACCATATTTTGTTTATTTTAAACCATTAAGTTATGGTTTCTTATGTGAACATTAAAGAGTTTACATTGGTGGTATTGTGTAATAATAATGTAATTGCTATGTAAATAGCATATATATATGTGATGGTACTGTTAGAAAAATAATCATTTGGTATCATAGTATACTTATAATTATTTACCTTTTGCTACTGAGAAATTGTGATCTTATTTTGCAATACAAGTTTAGTTAAAGCACTTATTCTCTAAAGAATATAGAGACAATTTAAAGTGATTCATAGTTTAAGATCTGAGAAATTTAAGTAATATGTTCTGATCCTACTTATGTCACACACCAAGTATTGATGAATAGCTCTGATGTAACATTTTGTCTACTTTTACTTGAGTTAGGGTGTGCTATGTGTGTGACTGTGACCATATTTGTTATTTTAAGCACATTAAGTTATGGTTTCTTACTGTGAACATTACAAGAGTTACATTTTGGTTATTTTTGATAATTAATATGTTAATTGCTATGTAAAAGCATATATATATAATATAATAAAATATATAATGTATAGTATGTGATGGTACTGTTAGAAAAATAATCATTTGTATCATAATACTTAAATATTTACCTTTTGCTACTGAGAAATTGTGATCTTTTTGCAATACAAGTTTAGTTAAAGCACTTATTCTCTAAAGAATATAGAGACAATTTAAAGTGATTCAAGTTTAAGATCTGAGAAATGTAAGAAATATGTTCTGATCCTACTTATTGTAGGTCAGGTCGTTTGAGGAACCCTGGATTTCGATAGAGCCTGTCTGAGGACGGGCCAGAGAGGACGGTGATGGCGACCGGACCCTGGAGGACGTAGATGTTACACCGCGGAATTGAATCTTTTTGCTCACTTTCACATACACACACACCCACACATCGTGTGGCTGGACTGACACCTAAGGTGCAGATTATAGTGAAGTGAACAGAACAATAAGAAAAAACATGCGCAGCTGCGAAAAACTTTTTATATTTTTGTTTATTATCTTCTATACCTACCCGGTAAGGCTGTTGTATGTATTTATGTGGTTTATTATTCTCCCCAGCTTCATATTAAAATGGGGAGCATTGTTCTCATTACAAAAAGAGCCCAGTGTCGTGTCGTTCATATGTGCATCGGTTGGTTACACCTCGGCTTTGTAGCCGAATTTAAATCTTCTTGTTTTCTTATTGGCCATTAGTCCAAGTTATTATTATATTCACTAATACTTTTTCTGCTTCAGAAGGGTTAACTAATATTAACTGTTAGCCCCATCAGCGTTAAATGCTAATGCTAACATGTTAATGCTAACAGCTAGTGCTAACAATAGTAATGCTAACATGCTAGCACATCAGCGCTAACATGCTAATGTTAACATGTTACAGCTAACATGCTAATGCGAAAATGGTAATGTTAACATGCTAATGTTAAACTGCTAGCGCATCAGCGCTAACATGCTAATGCTAAAATGCTAATGTTAACATGCTTATGGCTAAAATGCTAATGCTAACATGCTAATGGTAACTGCTATCCTCCCATCAACGCTAAAATGTTAAGTTAACAGCTAATGCTAACATGCTAATGTTAACTGCTAGTCATCAGACGTAACATGCTAATGCTAAAATGCTAATGCTAACTGCTAGCTAAAACTGCTAATGCTAATTGCTAGCACGTAAGCACTAGCTGCTCCTGTGTCTAAATAAACATGTTAAAAATGACTGTTTGAGGTGTGCTTTTTGAATACAGACCCCCTGCAACAGCCCACTCGTCACTCTCAAAATTCTTTTCTAGTACTGAATTGCGAGCAGTGTCAGTAATAATGTATGGGGACGACGGGGCCAGAGTCAGGCACACTCAAAATTTTTTAGAATTTTCTAGTTATTCGTTATTCGACCCGTTTTTTGTCACGCTACTCTCCCCCAGAGTTTTTGTCGCACATACACAAACAGTATCAAAACGACCGGCTCGGCGGGAATCGATTGCTATGTGTCTTTTTGCTAAGAGTGTTCGCAATGTTTTTTCGCGGATTTCTGGAAATTTATTGCGAAAAAATTTCCCAGGGAATGAATGAGGAGGCCCGCAAAAATTATACATTTCAACCGCATTTTCCAATCACAATGAACTTCTGCTTGGCATACTTTCACAGAGGTATCTTCGTTAATACTTAAAACGTAGGTATGCTTCCCCTTATTCTTCCAGGTATTCACTAAACACCTCATCGACAGCTTTTACCGTTTTTAAAATATCAAGGCCTCAAAGTTGAGCCGGTTGTTTTAGTCAAATTTCTGGGTTTTTAATGGGTGTGTATGTGGCCAGAAATGTTTGTGCTAGAGTGGGTTGGCTTCATCAAGCTGATGTGAGGAGCAGGGAGAAAAAATCAGTGAAAAAATAAATGGATTCGGACTACCGTGGCCTCAAATGAGCCATACAGACAACGATTTTACATAGAACCGTTAGCCAAATTTGTTGTATCACTCTCATTTGCCTGCCAAAGCTGTCAGACATATAGTTTTTTGGCTCCGTACGCCGCTCATTTGATGACTACTCCCCCCAACAGCCTCATAGACTCCATGTTAAAAAAGGAGGGAATTTTCTGAAGAAGGCAGAAGTAACGTTTCTCTCTCTTGCTCCTGAGGGCACATTTCTTCATTTATCGACACAAAACGAATATGTAAAACGATCAGGAAGGTCTCATCGTGCCTCAGGTTAAGCCGGTTCAATGATTGGAATTACGGTTTGGCCAGAAGTCCTTCCTTTTCGAGAGGAGTTCTCAGCATTTTCTCTCAGTCTCTAAGTGACATTCTAACAGGTGCAAACTGCTCCCCTGATTACAGTTGGTCCTGGTTGCTTGGCAACCTCAGGCTGCTTGAAGGAAGAGAGGGGGGAGGGGCCACCAGAAGCAGAGCGGCAGCCATTTTAGTAGTTCTTGGCACTTAATTTGAACTTGTCTGTCTAAAATGGCAGACAGAGACAGCAGAGCAGCTAGCTGCTAATGATAATTACCATTAGCCACTAGGAATTAAATACATGCTAATGTTAACATGGTAATGCCAACATGGTAATGTTAATTGCCAGTGCATCAGCGTTAACATGCTAATGTTAACATGTTAATGTTATCATGCTAATGGTAATTGCTAGCGCAACAGCGTTAACATGCTAATGCTAAAATGCTAATGTTAACATGCTAATGCTAACATGCTAATGATAACATGCTAATGCTAACATGCTAGCGCATCAGCGCTAACATGCTAATGCCAACATGTTAATGCCAACATGCTAATGCTAACGTGCCAATGATAAATGTTAGCGCATGAGCGCTAACATGCTAATGTTAACATGCTAATGTTAACATCCTAATGTTAACATGCTAATGTTAACATGCTAATGTTAACATGCTAATGTTAACGTCATAATGAATACATGCTAATGGTAACATGCTAATGTTAACTGCTAGCGCATCAGCGCTAACATGCTAATGTTAACATGTTAATGTTAACATGCTCATGCTAACTGCTAGAGCATCAGCGTTAACATGCTAATTCTAACATATTAATGCTAACATGCTCATGCTAACTGCTAGAGCATCAGCGTTAACATGCTAATGCTAATATGCTAATGTTAACTGCTAGCGCATCAGCGCTAACATGTTAATGCTAACATACTAATGGTAACATGTTAATGCAAACATGCTAATGGTAACTGCTAGCCCATCAGCGCTAACATGCTAATGATAACATGCTAATGTTAACATGCTAATGCTAAAATGCTAATGCTAACATGCCAATGCTAACTGCTAGTCTATCATCGTTAACATGCTAATGATAAAATGCTAATGTTAACATGCTAATGCTAACTGCTAGCTAAAAATGGTAATGGTAATTGCTAGCACGTAAGCGCTAGCTGCTCCTGTGTCTAAATAAACATGTTAAAAATGACTGTTTGAGGTGTGCTTTTTGAATACAGACCCCCAGCAACAGCCCACTCGTTACTCTCAAAATTTCTTTTCTAGTACTGAATTTGCTGAGCAGTGTCAGTAATAATGTATGGGGACGACGGGGCCAGAGTCAAGTACACTCAAAATTTCTTTAGAAATTTTTCTAGTTATTCTTCCGCCCTTTTTTTGTCACGCTACTCCTCCCAGAGTTTTTGTCGCACATACACAAAACGGGTATCAAAATGACCGGAACATGTGTGCTATGACTTTTCTAAGAGTTTCGGTTTTGCCAAAAATCGCCAAAAACCACGGCAAAAAATGAATGGGTGTGTATTGCGAGAACTTTCCAAAGCTAGAGTGAGTGATGTCATCACTACAGTAGAGAGGGAGAGAAATAAGTCGTGGAAAAATTAATTTGTAAACTGCGACTGTGGCCGCAAATGTGAAGCTACAGAAATCATTTATAGCTAGAAATGTAGGAAAATTCAAGTGATAACACTGTTGAAGCTGTCAGATATATAGTTTTGGCTCAAGACGCGAAGATTCGGCAGCAGCACCCATCGACACCCTCATAGACTCCCATGTTAAAAAGGTGGGAAATTTTCTGGAGGAAAGCAGAAGTAACGTTTCTCTGAATTGCTCCTAAGGACACATTTCTTCATTTATCGACACAACGACTATATACATGTTCAGGAAGGGCTCAGCCTGCTTCAGGTTAAGCCGGTTCAATGATTGGAAATACGGTTTGGTCAGAGATCCTTCCTCTTCGAGGGAAGGTCTCAGCATTTTCTCTCTGTCTCTGTCAGGATTTCCAACTGACATTCTAACAGGTGCAGATCAGCTGCTGCTGATTAGGTCCTGGTTGCTTGGTTGCTAATGTTAATTGCTAGTGCATCAACGCTAACATGCTAATGTTAAAATGCTAATGCTAACATGTTAATGTTAATTGCTAGCGTATCAACGCAAACATGCTAATGGTAACATGCTAATGCTAACAGGATCTAAGGACAGAGTGTGTCACTCCCTGTACAGATTGTAAAGCCCTCCGAGGCAAATGTACTTTGTGACAAATAAAATTGATTTGATTTGATTTAACATGCTAATTGCTAATGTTAACATGCTCATGTTAACATGTTAATGTTAATTGCTAGCACATCACAGCTAACATGCTAATGTTAACATGCTAATGTTAATTGCTGGTGCATCAGTGCTAACATGCTAATGCCAACATGTTAATGTTAACATGCTAATGCTAATTGCTAGCGCGTCAGCGCATCAGCGTTAACATGCTAATGCTAACATGCCAATGCTGACATGCTAATGTTAACATGCTAATGTTAATTAACATTAGCCACTAAGAATTAAAAACATGCTAATGTTAACATGCTAATGTTAACATACTAATGCTAACATTCTAATGTTAATTACTAGCGCATTAACGCTAACATGCTAATGCTAAAATGCTAATGTTAACTTGTTAATGTTAATTGCTTGCGTGTAACCGCTAGCTGCTCCTGTGTCTAAATAAACATGTTAAAAATGACTATTTGAGGTGTGCAGGAATTTTCTAGTACTGAATTTTCTAAACAGTGTCAGTAATAATGTATGGGGGCGATGGGGCCAGAGTCAGGCACACTCAAAATTTCTTTAGAAATTTTCTAGTTGTTTCTGTTTTTACTGGATTTCCCCCAGAAAAAGAATCTAGACATGCTTGGATTGGATCTGGCTGCCATGAAGCAGTAGGAAGTGTCGTTCTGCAGTTCATCTTCTGCATTTCAACACAACCTGGTTTTTAACCTCCAAACTTGTTTGTCATGTAGGAGGTCCAGTTACCCCTGTCTCAAATCTCTTTAGTTTCACTTCTTTTTCTGTACTGATCCCATTCACACAATTCACATTCCCATGGGGGATCCACCACCTGGTGACCCAGTTTTCCTCCTGTCAAAGGTTTTGGCTTAAAGGCATAGCCTATTTCAGCTTTCAACATATCATTTACTTTAACTGATGAAGAATTTTGAATCATTAAGATTAAGTGACAAACCTTTTTGATGGGTTTATGTTGATAGGTATTTGAGAAATAGAAGCCTCTTTTTTCACGCATTTCGAATCTACAATGTGTGGCTTTGTTGCAGTTCACATCAGAGAGCTATCCGAGCTAAGCTCAACTAAATGGGCCATACTGGGGGAGATGCAGAAGAATACTAGCAGAGAAAGTGAGTTCCCTCGTGCCAAAAGCTCAGGCATCTATAATTAACAAGGAAGCTGCAGAACAATGAGGCTCAGTTTAGACTGTTGCAAGCAACGTGGCATCCATTCCTTCTCAAATAAAGTACTAAACCTCTTGATTGATTTGTGTTTTTCACGTCTTGTCTCATAGTGTCTTATAGTGACCCATTTATTGACTGTAGACATATCTGTATTGGTGTAGGTGTTATCTGATTCATGTTAATATGAAAACCGTTTTTCTTTGAGAATGTAAGTACAATGCAGAAAAAAATGCTTGTGGTAGCATAAGTTGTGCTTTACAGCAGCAGAGTAAGAAGCAGCTGTCAGGCTTAGCAGTGTCAACTGGTGGTGTCAACATTATGAAATTATTTAAAATGGTAATGAATATTTGACTTAAATATTTGTTTAACGAAGCTTCTGACCTTTTACATAATCAGGTGAAAAATTGGTGCACATTGAAAATGTACTATATTGGACACCATATTGATAATCTGTGAATATTTAAATGTGTGCAAGCAAGTTGCCAAATGTCTTTATGAGAAATTTTCTTCATTTGAATATGTTGCTCCTGCCCAGCTGTATTTTCAAGCATCTACAGTACAGGCCACCTAGTGGCTAAATTCCACCGCAAGGATGTGACTTGCTCTGTGTGTGCCAAGGCCACCTGTGCTAATCATGGCCATTGAAACCCTACCAGAAGCACAGTGGTCCATTTCAGAACAGGCCCAGATCGGGCCTCTGCTCTGCTCTGCCGAGAATACGTGGCTGTTCTATTTTTGACGGACGCCACGAGCAGCTCAAGCTAGCTGGATGTCAGGCACAGAAACAACATAGAGAACCTGGGTCAATTTTCAAGATAAAACACCCTCTGCAAACTTCTGACCATAAAAAAGCAAAAAAATGAAACATTTAACTATGTAAGATATTTACATAGTTATCAGAACATAAAGTAAGAAAAATTACCAAATGCTTCTGAAACAGTTCAAACAGTGTTGCATCCGCAACTTGACAGAGACGTGCCTGGTGGGGTTCCTCCATAAATACGGTGCAAACTTTGTTAATCAGCATGTTAATCAGAAAATTAGTTGAATTATTCATTCAGACGCTTGTTAAATTTTAAATGTTTTTTACTCACTAAGTAAGTCTCAAGCAAGAAAAAAAGAATGACACAGATACTGTATCAGATTATTCAGGGCTAATGAACAGAACAAGGGTTCATAAATATATGAAATAAAAAAGGTTGAGGCATGTAAATGACCCGTATGTAGTAAAGAGCCTTCCTCTGTGGCCAAGACAGTAAAGCCAGATAAGCTAACTGCAGCAGGGAAAAACCCTGCTTTAGTGTGCCTGGAATTCCCGCGCCCCAAGAGCCAAACTTGTCCATGGATGCTTTGTGTTCCGAGGACTGGAATGCTGTGGCAGGATAGGAGGCTCTCACAGTATCTATAATTTGTCCATAATGCAAATAAAGGATTGATTTGATCACTTCCAACAAGGATACATTTGGTTACAATAATTACAATTTCAATTAGTTAATAGAATTCAACATTTAGGCCCTAGTATTTAAATTCAGTACAACTTTTGGCCCATCGTGTATTTAGGAATGTCAAAGGCAGATGATGAGTTGTTGGTGCAGTTGTAACATCGCTGACACAAACACACTAATCAGATGGTAATGTCATGATGGCTGCAACAAAAAGTCTCTTCATATACTGTGAGTTTCAGCTGTTTACACAAAAGAATGGAGTGTAATGTTAGCATAGTGAAAAATGTGACTTTAAGAGTGAGGTTCACATCTCTTTCACTTTTTCAATATTTATACATGACCACAACCTTCAACCTCAACCTGTACTTTACTTGTGCCAATATGATGTGATTCCATGACCACCATGTTTCCTAACCTTAGTTTAGATTGGTTCAGACAGTCAGAGCAGATTTGCTTTACATTTATGCAATACATTTAGTCTGATAAGTCTAGTACGACAGCCTCTTTTAACAGAGAATAACATGGAAGAAACCACAGGCAGACAGACAGACATTGTGTGTACAGAATAGACTACCATACCAAAAATTACAGTATATACAAAATATGTTGACAAAACTACAGATACAGGGTCTCATCTCAATCTATTGCCCTCCAGAAAAAATCTTTTAATTGATGAGCAAGCAGCTGACAGAAACACATGTCCAAATAAATCTCTCTTCCTCTCTAAACCTGTTTGTAGACCTCTTTGACTCTTTAACATACACTTATGTCAGGATACTTTTCATATTATTTACAGAGACTACCCCTCAAGAACACTGCGCTCTCAGAATGCTGGGTTCCTTGTGGTTCCTATAATTTCCAAAAGTAGATTGGGAGCCAGAGCTTTCAGCTATCAGGCTCCTCTTCTGTGGAACAAACTACCATTCTGGGTTTGGGAGGCACAGTCAACACCTTTAAGAGTAGACTTAAGACTTTACTTTTTGATAGAGCTTATAGTTGGGGCTGGCTCAGGTCATCCCTTAGTTATGCTGCCATAACTATTAGACTGCCGGGGGACACTCTCTCTCTCTCTCTCTCTCTATCTCTCTCTCTCCTATGCAGCACTTTCTCCCTCCTTTAAATATGGTTGTAAGAGCCAATTTGAGATTATTTATTGTACAAAATTTATATTTTGTTCATTTTCTTAGTGTGTTTGCTCGGTGTTAGATGAAAATGTAACAACTGGAGCTGGTAAGGTATACATATATCATATTTTGTTTGTTTTTTCTGGATAGAACACACACACACAAACACACGCACACACACACACACACACACACACACATACCTATATGGGATGGCTTAGAGGGGAAATTATGAGTTGATTGGGTTTTATTTTCTGTGCAGAGACCATCTAGAAATGTCATATGCACAAACGGAAATATTTTCTGCAGCACTCGCATTTGACCACTAGATGGCAATGGAGTAGCTAATTCACTTCAAGCTAGCAAAGCCATGTGACTGACTTACATGTGGAAAGGTAAATTATTAACTATTTCACTACGGTTAACACCCTTAATTTTGTGGAATCCTTGTTGATACATTTTTATATAATTCAGAATTATTAAAGTTAACAGAGGAGTAACTAGTCTAATAAGATGTATAGGTATAGATTTATATCTCAGTAGATATTGCTGCAGTTGCATTCTTTTGTATGAAGTTGTTGTGTATTGTTGCAAGGAAATATCTGCTATAATAAGACAGCTGAATGATCTGAGGTTTATATCAATGTAGGTTATAATTTTTTTTCAGTATTATTCAAGTGTAGGATAAGGAATTAAATGGTGTTAGCTAAACCAGATATAAAAGTTAAAAGTCGGTCCCTAATGACAAAATAAAAGCTTAGTGAACAATGTGTACTAATCTAATCTAATCTAATCTAATCTAATCTAATCTAATCTAGTTCATCAGCATGCTTTACTATGAAATATCAACTTTAACAGTACATTGGGCCTGTGTGTTGTACTGTATACAAACTCTTTGCAGGTCACTGTTTAGAGTTGAAACATGGAATAACTTTGTCTTTAATACCATTGCATCATTTCAGAATGCAGAGGACATGGACACATGTCTGATGAGACCAACAATGTCATACTCAAGGCACTAAAGGAGGAATTTAATGTTCCTGTAGCAGAGAGATCCAAGACCCAGCGCTCTGCACTTTTTCAACTGTGGCAGAATAGGAAGCATTACTCACACAGGAGACGTAAGCGCCACGTAACGGCTGCAGCGCGGTTTAGCTCCGTCCTCTGCCCGGCGGCAACTCACACCAGGTCACACGAGAATCCTGGACGTATGCAAGACCCCGCGATAAACGGTGTATAAAGTAAACAACAACAACCAACAGCTGACTTTGCTTCTCCGACGTGGAAGAGATTATGAGTGATGTGTGAGTGCGCTCATTGACTTGTCTGGCAGCGATCAGCTCCGGTGACCGCGGCGCAGCCTCCTTAGTGAGGATGGTCAGTCAATTACATTTAATGGAAAATTGGTACCAAGTAAGTCAACTATCTCTGCACTTGTAAATAAGGCTCTTAAAAAACAAAAGGCTCTAGTGTAAGAAAATTAAACCTATACCTTCGGGAACAGTACTTGGGAATCAGCCGAGCAAGTGTGAAAGACATCTTGGACAGATCAAGATGTTACCAGCTCCATAAGGCAACAATCCGGAACAAACCCTCACCAAAATCTATCATGGCCAAAGCAGTTCAAGATCGACACCGGGTAGACCTTGTTGACATGGATTAATGGAGGGTAAAGTATGGCTGAGTCACATTTAGGAGTTCAAAGGTGCTGTAAGAAAACTTATGGAGTCCTTACAAGTAAAAAACATTCAGAGCTCTCCATACCATCCCCAGAGCCAGGGTAGTGTGGAGAGAAGCCACTGTGTCCTAAGGAAAAAAATGATGTATGACTTTGTCCAATATCAAGAAGGAGGAGTGAACTGGGTTAAGCGGATTTATTATGGAAGACAAAGTCACGCATTGTCCAATCGCTTAACTTCTTCCCAAGAAGATCTTGAAGAACACTGCTCACCAGGCAACAAAACACAGCCCACCCAAAAGCAGAGGCGCTTGAGGATGAACGAAACAGGATCAGGAAAAGGGCACAAAAAGCAACACAATGCTGCATACGTCGACAGAATCAGTCTCTGTGTACAGGCTACGTGATAATGTGTTGGTCAGGGTCAAGAGTGTCCATCACAGAGTCTCACAGAAACTATTTGTGATACCAGGTGTTGTGGCAAGGAACCTTAAGTTGCACAAATACAAGTTTGGGTTTAAAATGCCAAATAGCCCCACTCTACCACACAAAAGTGGTTCTCCATTTGTGATGTGACCAGTATGACAAGACTAGAAGAAAATCAGCACTTAAAGTCTCAGCCCAAATCAGTTCAACAAATGAAACTGCGAATACCTTACACACACGAGGACAGATTGGAGGAGTTTGAATCCTCAAACCTGAACATTCACTTTGACCCGATCCTTGATGGAAACCAATTTGCTGCAATTTCCGATCAATTGGCCACTATTGGAATTTTCTGTTCTGCAGAAACATTGCATGAAGAAATAGTTGCCGGCCTAACATTTAATCCATATGGAGTGGATAGGACACCCCTTTCGGAGTATGTTAAAGGGACATGGGGGGAATATTTACAGAGGATGGCACCACATGGTACATACAGTGACCACCTAACTCTTCAGAGAGCATCCCAGATTTTGAATGTTCAGTTCCTTATTGTGTCAACTCTTGGTTTGGATGCCACCTTGGTAATATCACCATCTGGTGATTACTGTGAAAACCTGCCTCTTTTAGTTCTTGGACATTTTGCTGAGGGACAGGGGGAACATTATGTAAGTTTAGAAGGATCTATTCCGGCTTACATGTTTTAAGTGAGAACTGAATCGTTTTCCCTTGAGAAATGTTTGAATGAAATGTTTTCCAAGAAATAAATGTGGTAAATTAATTTGACATGGCAGCATCCAACAGAGACACTGACATGAAATTTAGAATTTACATATCTAAGCAAATGATCAAAATTCTAAATATAGATTTTGTACAACAAATTCTTAAATTGGCTCTTAGAATATTTAAGGAGCGAGAGAGTGCTATCCACCATATCTACTTTTGATGAGCAAACTGCACAAAAAATGCAGTCCTATTTATGTATTATTACATTATCGGCTGCATTTTTTACATTTCAAAGGATTTTTTTTATTGCTGTGCCAATAACATAATAACCAGCCAATAACGTAATAACTTATTACATTATTGGCAAAATGTTATTATCTTACTGGCTCAAAAACTTTATTACATTATTGGCAAGTTATTACATTTAAAATGGCCAAAATTATTACGTTATTGGCCATTATTACATTATCGGTTGCTACATGAACCCTTTCATGATTGATTAAACTTTTTGCAGTATTTCTCCAGGCACTATGAATTTTGGATGGGTTTCAAAATGTGCTGATGTTATATTAGGCTGATTGTTAATAGAACTATGTATATGTACATACATGTACATTTTCAAGAGCTGCAATCAAACAGTGACTTGGTTCCTGGCCTGAACAGATCAGTCTCACTCACGGGTCAGCTGGCCTGATACTTCAGTATGTATTCTCTCTCTCTCTCTCTCTCTCTCTCTCTCTCTCTCTCTCTCTTTCTCTTTCTCTTTCTCTTTCTCTCACTCTCTCTCTCTCTCACTCTCTCTCTCTCTCACACACACACACACACACACACACACACATACACACACACACACACACAGCTTCTATAAATAAATGTCCTATAAGACATAAGCCTCTGTGGGCATCGCCATTGGCTCATCCAGTTGGTGATTACAGCTGTCTGACTGGCTGTTTGAATATCTCACAGTCACATGCAGTCATGACTTAGGTGAGTTTTAAAGGGGAAATATTTTTCTCTTTGTGTTGTTGTTTGGCAGTGATAGACAATGTAATACAGTCAGAGATTTGACCAAGATGACATGAAGGTGGAAAAAATGCATGAGTACATACAGACAGATCACAAAGAATGGTTGGAAGATATCCTGGGTATATTGAAGCTGCTGTATAGTACAGACCTGGGTGGACTAGGGTCTGTTGTGTGCACTGTGAGTATTAGATGTATGGAGCTATTTTTGTCTCAAAAATAACCGTAAACGCACAGAGAGTGATCTACAAATGTTCCTTGATTTGCACACGTGTTTTGCTATCCACAAATACAAATTTCTAATTCGTAACTTGTATTTGTAGAATATATTTCCTATTTGTAAAAACAAAAAAGCCATTTGTGAAACTGAAAATTCTGTTTGTGAAGCGTGATTCTGCATTTGTGGATCACCATTCACACACACGCTTCTCTATTCACACACACGCATCTCTTTCCTCAGTTAAGCTTTTTTGAGACATTCCTGCCGAGATCCGCAAAGATCCACAAACAAATATTCGGGATTCACAAATGGCTGCCCTCCTCACCACTAGGTGGCAGCGTTGTTCTATGTTGTTCTATGTGTACATTGAACGTTATATTTATTCAGCTTTCTGGCCGTAAAAACAACATTTCAAGATATATCTGGCATTGTCTGAGGACATTTCTAGCGAGAAATGTGCGTTTTACTCTCTAAATCTATGTTGAATGAAAGCAAATTGTGTTTTATTAGTCCTCTAGCGATAATTTATCGTCATGGTTACCATAGTGTAGCAGCTAAATGCTTTCCGGAGCATGGATCGATTACATCCATGTTCTGAGTCTAAATCCCTGAGGCCGATCGACCGTGATGAGTTCTGTATTTACCTGCTACACTATGCAGCCTAACCCTGTTACATCCAGAACATGGACGGAGGAGTCTGCCGTCGTTGTTATGGTAACCATGATGATAAATTATCACTAGAAGACAAATAAAACACAATTTGCTTTCATTCAGCATAGATTTAGAAAGTAAAACATTTACACTAAAACATTTCTCGCTAGAAATGTCCTCAGACAATGCCAGATATATCTTGAAATGTTGTTTTTACGGCCAGAAAGCTGAATAAATATAACGTTCAATGTACACAGAGAACAACACTGCCACCTAGCGGTGAGGAGGGCGGCCATTTGTGAATCCCGAATATTTGTTTGTGGATCTGTGTGGATCTCGGCAGGAATGTCTCAAAAATGCGTAACTGAGGAAAGAGATGCAGATTGCAGAATCACGCTTCACAAACAGAATTTTCAGTTTTACACATGGATTTTTTGTTTTTACAAATGTGAAATTATTTTACAAATACACGTATATTTGTAAAAACCAAAATACAAGTTATAAATTAGAAATTTGTATTTGTGGATAGCAAAACACGTGTGCAAATCAAGGAACATTTGTAGATCACTCTCTGTGCGTATACGGTTATTTTTGAGACAAAAATAACTCCATATAGATGTGACATGATAGATTTGAAAAGCTACTTGAATTCTGGAAGAGCTGTCCTTTGATATGTAATTGATCATGTTTGTTGTCTGTGTTGTTTCATGATGGGTGTGACTTTGTGTTGGAACCAAGTGATTTGGTGTTCAAATCAAATCAAATCAAATCAAATCAAATCAAATCAAATCAGATTTTTATTTGTATAGCCCAAAGTCACAAAGTACATTTGCCTCAAAGGGCTTTACAATCTGTACAGGGAGTGACACCCTCTGTCCTTAGACCCTCGGTTCGAGTGAGGAAAAACTTGCCCACAAAAAACCTTTTAACAGGGAAAAAAGGTGGAAGAAACCTCAGGAAGAGCCACAGAGGAGGGATCCCTCTCCCAGGACGGACAGACGTGCAATGGATGTCACATGTACAGAACAAATCAACAGAGACATATTCTACAATATACAATTAAAATGACTGACAAAATGACAGTGAATCACAATAAATGATGAAATGATTACAGTAGCAATATCGTAGTAATAATGACAGTAATAATATGTGTAGTGGACGTCATGCAGGACCACAGCAGCAGCCACGATCCACGAGCTGCTGGACGACCGGGGAAGTTTGGTTAGTAACATGCATTAATGAGACATGTATGTTTATAGATGGTAAGAGGGAGGGAGAGGGAGAGGGAGAGAGGGAGAGAAAGAAGGGAAGGAAGGGAAGGAGAGTCCCCCGGCAGTCTAATCCTATGGCAGCATAACTAAGAGATGACCTGAACCAGCCCTAACTATAAGCTTTATCAAAAAGTAAAGTCTTAAGTCTACTCTTAAAAGTGTTGACCGTGTCTGCCTCCCGAACCCAGAATGGTAGTTTGTCCCACAGAAGAGGAGCTTGATAGCTGAAAGCTCTGGCTCCCAATCTACTTTTGGAGACTATAGGAACCACAAGGAACCCAGCATCCTGAGAGCGCAGTGTTCTAGAGGGGTAATAAGGTATTATGAGCTCTTTTAGATAAGATGGTGCCTGACCATGAAGAGCTTTGTAAGTAAGGAGAAGAATTTTAAATTCTATTCTAGATTTAATAGGTAGCCAATGCAAGGAAGCCAAAATGGTAGAGATGTGATCTCTGATCTTGGTTCCTGTCAGAAACACGTGCAGCAGCATTCTGTATTAACTGCAAAGTCCTGAGAGACTTACTGGAGCAGCCTGATAACAAAGAGTTACAATAGTCCAGCCTTGAAGTAACAAATGCGTGGACTAGTTTTTCTGCATCCGCCTGAGAGACAATGCGTCTGATTTTAGCGATGTTACGTAAGTGGAAGAATGCAGTCCTCGAAATTTGTTTTATGTGGACGTTAAAGGACAAATCCTGATCAAAAACAACTCCAAGATTCTTTACAGTGGAGCTGGAGGCCAGGGTGATCCCATCTAAAGTAACTAAGTAAGTAAGTCTCTAGAAAGAGAGTTTCTGAGGTGTTTGGGTCCAATTACAAGAACTTCAGTTTTGTCTGAATTTAACATCAAAAAATTGTAGGTCATCCAACTTTTTATATCCTTAAGGCATGCTTGGAGTTTAGTTAACTGATTGGTTGCATCAGGCTTGATCGATAAATATAATTGGGTGTCGTCAGCATAACAATGAAAATTGATAGAGTGATTCCTAATAATGTTCCCTAAAGGAAGCATATATAAACTAAATAGAAGTGGTCCTAGTACAGAACCTTGTGGGACTCCATGACAAACTTTGGTATGCATGGAGGATTCATCATTGACGTGAACAAACTGGGATCGATCTAATAAATACGACTTAAACCAGCTTAGGGCGGTTCCTTTGATGCCAATTTGATGTTCCAGTCTCTGTAAAAGAATTTGATGGTCAATGGTGTCAAATGCAGCACTAAGATCTAACAGAACAAGTACAGAGATTGTCTGGTGCTCTTTGTCTGGTGCCATTAGCAGGTCATTTGTAGCTTTGACTAATGCGGTCTCTGTGCTATGATGCACTCTATATCCTGACTGAAAATCCTCAAATAGACTATTGTTGGAGAACTGGAGAAAGTCACACAGCTGATTAGCTACAGCTTTCTCAGTATCTTAGACAGAAAGGGAAGGTTTGATGGTTGGGATGGGGTCTAAGAGACAGGTTGATGGCTTAGATGCAGAAATTATTAAAGTTATTTGATTAAGGCCGATGGGAGAAAAAGAGTCTAAATACATATCAGGTTTTACAGCTGTTTCCAAACTTGCTGTATCAGAATGCAGATGAATGCCTGTTGAGGGCAAGAGGTGATGGATTTTGTCTCTAATAGTTTTATTTATCATTAAAGAAGCTCATGAAGTCAATGCTACTTAGTCCTAAAAGAATTGATGTTTCAGTAGAGCTGTGATTCTCTGTTAGCCTGGCTACAGTGCTGAAGAGAAACCTGGGGTTATTCTTATTCTCCTCTATTAATGAAGAGTAGTAGGCTGCTCTGGCATTACGGAGAGCCTTCCTGTGTGTTTTGAGATTATCTTGCCAGACTAGACGAGATTCTTCCAGTTTAGTGGCACGCCATTTGCGTTCAGATTTACGCGTCTCTTGCTTTAATTTACGAGTCTGCTGACTATACCATGGTGCTAACCTTCTTTGTTTAATTGTCTTCTTTTTCAGTGGTGCAATAGAGTCTAGAGCTGTCAATAATGAGCCTGTAGTATTATCAACAAGATGATCTATTTGTGAGGGGCTAAAGGAAGCAGACAAGTCCTCTGTTACATTGAGACAAGGCATTGAATTCAATGCTGAAAGAATCACTTCCTTAAATTTGGCTACAGTACTATCAGATAAACATCTGCTGTAGGAGTTTCTGCACAAAGGCTTATAGTCCGGTAGTATGAACTCAAAGGTTATTAAAACATGGTCAGACAGAAGAGGATTCTGTAGAAAGACAATTAGATGATCAATTTCAATGCCATATGAGAGAACAAGATCAAGAGTGTGGTTCAGACAATGAGTCGGTTTATTTACACTTTGACAGAAGCCAAGTACTAAGACTATCATGGTTGTCCACATGAATGTTAAAATCACCTACAATAATTACTTTATCTGTTTTAAGGATCAAGCCTGATGGAAATTCAGATAGAAATTCAGAATAAGGACCTGGAGCTCGATATACTGTAACAAATAAAATTGGCTGCAATGTTTTCCAGGTTGGGTGAGTGAGGCTAAGAACAAGACTTTCAAATGAATTATAATTTAGTTTAGGTTTAGGATTTATTAATAGACTTGAGTCAAATATGGCTCCAACTCCACCACCTCGACCAGTACTTTGAGGAATATGAGTATTACAATGGCTCGGAGGAGTGGATTAATTTAAGCTAACATATTCATCCTCCTGCAGCCAGGTTTCAGTGAGACAGAACAAATCAATATCATAATCAGATATTAATTCATTGACTAAAACAGCTTTAGAGGACAAGGACTGTTGGAGATGTTGATTTAGTTTTTATTAAGTTTTTATGATGAACTCCTCTTCTGTTTGTTTTATCTTTAAATAATGTAGGTGGACGGGGGACAGACACAGTATCTATACTAAAGGACTGGGTGGGCAGCTGCTCTAATGGAGGCGCAGAGAAGCGTGTAAGGCTGCAGCTCTTCCTTTCTGGTCTCAACTCTGGGTTGTCGACATGGTTTTGGTCAGCTAATAAACTTGGCCATATTTCTAGATATGAGAGCTGCTCCACCCAAAGTGGGATGGATGCCGTCTCTCCTAATCAGACCAGGTTTTCCCCAGAAAGGTGTCCAATTGTCTATGAAGCCCACATCGTTTGCTGGACACCACCTCGACAGCCAGCGGTGAAATGACGACATGCGGCTATACATGTCATCACTGGTCACATTGGGGAGGGGACCAGAGAAAACTACGGAGTCCGACATCGTTTTGGCATATTCACACACCGATGAAACATTAATTTTAGTGACCTCCGATTGGCGTAACCGGGTGTCATTACCGCCGACGTGAATAACAATCTTACTGTATTTACGCTTATCTTTAGCCAGCAGTTTCAAAAAAGATTCAATGTCGCCCGCTCTGGCCCCCGGGATGCATTTAACTATGGCTCCCGGTGTCGCTAACTTCACGTTTCGGACTATGGAGCTGCCAATGACCAGAGTTGGCCTCTCAGCAGGTGTGTCGCTGAGCGGGGAAAATCTGTTTGAAACGTGGAGGTGGTGGTGTACCGTGGGCTTCAGTTTGGGGCTATGCCTCCTTCGAACAGTCACCCAGCCTCCCGGCTGCTCGGGAACTACCGGGGGACGGCTAGCTGAAGCTACCTGTGGCTGTACCGCACCGGCTACAGGGGACTGGCTAACTATCTGAGCTACTGACTGTTCGGTGGTGCGGTACCGTGCCTCTAACTCACTGACCCTCGCATCCAGAGCTACAAATAAACTACATTTATTACAAGTACCGTTATCACTAAAGGAGGACGAGGAGTAACTGAACATGTGGCACACAGGGCAGGAGAGAGCAGGAGAGGAGAGAGGAGGGGAGCAGAGAGAAGCCATTACTATCGCTAGTTAGTGTGGCTAACAGAAACTGGTGAAACTAGCAGATTGTGGTTACTAGAGTTAAGAGACCTGTTCGTGCACAGACATAACAAGTCTAAGGATAGTGCAGAGATAAGTAGATAGTCGCTGATGTGAGAAATATACAAAAATCTGTTTAAGTCAGCAGGGCACACCGTGGCAGTAACATCGATAACCGGAAGTGACACAATACATTATCGCAAAGCATGTCGTCCGACTTGAGGGACTGAGGTAGTTGAGGCGGGATGTGTGAGAGCATGTACAGAATACATCATGTTCACATTGGGTTTCCATAAAGACTTTGATCAGTGCCTTATCAGGGGTTATCAGGTAGGGGTTCAGGAGTGCCGGAGAAAATTTAATTTTCATGCCTCTAGTTTGAATGTCCAATCTGTTCTTTTTTCTATTTTTTTGCATTTGTTTTGGTGGTTTGGAAAGAGTTGTTGGATGGTTTTAACTTTAGTAGTTGATGCTCCTTACCCAGTTGGACCTAACACTTTGTGGGTTTTGTGGTTTGTAGGTATGACACTGGTAGAGACGGCTTCATCGATCTGATGGAACTGAAACTGATGATGGAGAAGCTGGGAGCTCCACAGACCCACCTGGGCCTCAAGAACATGATCAAAGAGGTGGATGAAGACTTTGATGGCAAACTGAGCTTCAGAGAGGTGAGAGTGTGACTTCAGTGGGCTGTTCCTGTTACTATACTATGTGACTTTTAGTGGTGCTTATACATATCAAGATGGCTAAATCTAAACTTCAATAAAGATGCATGCAAAGATGCATCAGCATTAAAGATGTGGTCATAGATAGTTACTCACACAAAGCCCTTTTTAATACACATTATTTAACTTCAGTCTTTGTGACAAACGAGTGGTGGAGAAGGCCAAGCTCGGAGACATACATGTGTATGTCCATGAATAGATCAGAGAAACTTTACTGATCTTCTCACAGTTCCTGCTGATCTTCCGGAGAGCAGCAGCTGGAGAGCTGCAGGAGGAGAGTGGTCTGATGGCTCTGGCCAGACTGTCCGAGATCAACGTCTCCACTGAGGGAGTGATGGGGGCCAAGGACTTCTTTGAAGCCAAGGTACTCTATGTTTGTGCTGTATGTTGACTTGTCTGACATTTACATCTTCAGCCGTGTTTTCACTAGTGGTCGACTGATATGTTTTTTTAATAGAAGTCACAATACCACAGTGTAAAAATGTCACTGTCAAAATTGAAATCCTCACTTAAGTGAATTAAATAAATTCATTTGTGGCTGTGACTCAGGTGGTAGAGTGGGTCGTCTAGTAATACGAGGGTTGCGCGTTGATTCCTCCAGTCCAGTTGAAGTGTCCTTGAGCATGATACTACTTCTTATCTCCCAGCTAATCTAAGAATGGGAAAAGACATGGAGTGTGGGTGGAGCTGAGGTGGAACGAATCAAGCCGGGGTGCTCAAACTAGGCAAACCACCTGTAATGGCACCCTGGCTTACAGTTATGCTGATTGACAATCAGCATAACTGTAAGCCTTAATATAATTTGAACAGGTGAGTTGTGTAAAAATTCACCCTCAGTACAGTTGTCAAATTAGCTATAGAGACCAAAACTGTTTTTGTATCAGGCTGTAAACATATTCATTTCTGCTGTGAAGTTATACATTTTAACATTGGGTTGTTTGTGGCTCCTTCGATCCCCTCCAGTCTGCATGTCGAAGTGTCCTTGGGCAAGATAGTGAACCCCAAATTGCTCCCGAAGGCTGAGCCATCGGTGTGTGAATGTGTATGGTCAAACAGCTAATCAAATCAAATCTAATCAATTTTATTTGTATAGCCCAAAGTCACAAAGTACATTTGCTTCAGAGGGCTTTACAATCTGTACAGGGAGTGACACCCTCTGTCCTTAGACCCTCGGTTCCAGTGAGGAAAAACTTGCCCACAAAAAACCCTTATAACCCTTTTTAATGCCATCAGTGTATGAATGTGTGTGAATGGGTGAATGAGATACGTACTGTAAAGCGCTTTAAGTGGTCGGAAGACTAGAAAGGCGCTATATACTGTAAGTACAGTCCATTTACCATTTACCATTTAGTCAGCCCCAAGTGGATATTTGAGGAGCTGCAACGCATTAGTTGGTGCTGATTGATTGATCTCTCTGTTGGGTGTCTGGAGCCTGATGACATCTTATACACATAGGGTCGACATCATTATAGATTTTTGAAATCCTAACTTGAGTGAGATGGGTACAACATAGGATTTTGCACTGGATCAGGTCTAGCACAAATAGATGAGGAGTGAACCTGACCCAAAATAGCATCCCACAGCCCCTCTGAGATCTCCTCCCCTAGATCCTCCTCCCATTGGGTTTTAATTTTATGCTGCGGGGTTAGCTGCAATAAATACATAAGACTATAAATGTGAAATAGCACCCTTTATGGTAGGAACTGGGGTTACAAAGGCGTCAATTAGAGAGGCTTCTGGGAGACTTGGGAATTTGGGGCTAAGATTGCAGATGAAACTACAAACTTGAAAAAATTGCAAGAAACACTGCCAAGGCAAATGGAACTTCTCAGACAGTTGCTGGAAGGATGCAAATGTACCAGAAATATACAAGTCCCTAAATGTCTTGATGCCGTAGTCAGACCACAAAGAAAATGCCACATCAATCAAGGAAGGTCTGTAGACCAAAATAGCGTCAAAATTAAAGTTTTTAAAATGGATTGCACGCATACTGCAACTCTGTGATAGCTTGGTTGTGGGAGCTCAGGTTTTGTTGCATCGGTTCAATTGCCTGTCTAAACTAGCAAGACAACAAGTATATTTTGCCGCAAATGTTCCCTTTGAGCTGGTCTAACATAGCCCCGAAATGATCCAAACTAGGTGCATGCTCGGGGTCAGTAACCTCCTTCAGTGGATATGCGGGCTCTCTTGAGGGAGAAGCCTTAGCACAGCCTGTGCAAACCAGGTTCCACTTGCAGCTGCAATTGTCGGCTGAGATTCACAAAAAACTCACAGAAACCGTCCAAAAACTTTTTCCAAAAGAAACTGTGTTAATTGGTTAAAATAAACACAAACTTGAGAATGGAGACACGTTCTACATCCTCCGTGTCCAACAGCGCCCCACAGCAGCAAATATGTTCTGTATAAAATCTGATCCAGTTTTACTTAAGTCACTGAATAAAGTTATAAAGTTTTGCTTTTGTACAGTAATGAGTGAGGCCCGACCATAGATGACTGTATCTCATTCCTCAGAATCACTCATAGACTGTAGGTGGCGTCAGAGTCAGTGTTTTATTGGATGTTAAATTAGTACACGCCTCAGGATGAGTCATCAACAACTTTTTATGCTGAAATATCATTAAGTATTCATGGAATATAATTTATTGTCTTCATTAAGATGTAAAACTATCATGTAGGATAGATCATAGGACTGTTTTTGCAATTTCAGTATTGAGGATTGTGATATTTATAACTTCAGAAATCACCTGAACGGCTCAGAAATAGCTCTGTGGCTACATTGCATTGCATTAGAAAAGTTTGATCTGAGAAAACAATGTTTGCAAAATAATTGATTTATTTTTTTTCTAAAAAAAATATATATTTGGACAGAAAGATGGCTGGTATTTAGTTTAGCCTTAGCCATTTAGGAGCATCTTTGAACATTATTACTTACATTCCATTTATGATTACTTTTTACAGACAGAATGTTTGTATTTTGCAGCTTTTATTGTACTGCACAGAACTTTGCAATTCAAAGCTGAAGGCTGAGGGTGAACAAGCAAAGACTTTAAATGTATAAATTAAATTGACCATCAGGTTAGTGACAAAGGTCCCTAAAATGCGGATGTTCTGGTATAATAGCTCTATATGCATCTTAGAAAACCTAGGACATGGACAGGTGTTTATGTACCTATCATTCAACTAAACCCAAAACCAACATCATCAAGTCGAAGAAGAAAGATTTGCAAAGTTCAAGTGTTTAGTTGAGTAGTTACGAACGTGTACAGTGATAAAGATAAGACAACTTTTAGATCACTTTAACAGGCAAAGTTTAAGGATTTGTGCTAATGGGAAGGAACACTCATTTCTTGTGTTACCAGATGCAGGCTGCATCTCTTGGCAGCAAGTTTGAGGCTGAGATTCGAGAAGAAAAAGAAGAACGGAAGAGACAAGAAGTGGAGAAAAAACAGAGACAAGCCGCCTTCAAGCAGCTGCAGTCCACTTTCTGCTCATGACCCACCACAGGAAGCCAATAACACGAAATGCACAGTCAGTGTACTGAGATTTTAGAAATAGCTTCACACTTACACTTTAACCAATGCCAACGCTCAGAAGTTGGCACTTTATAGCAACAATAGAAAGATGAATTAAAGTAAGTATTCACTAAAATACTTGAAAACACCAGATAAGACATCACAGGGGAAGATTATTTATAGCAAACTGTTCCAAACTGTTTCATAGAAAACGATAAGGCTCTTCAGATGTGTCAGGAAATATTTAGCAAACTAAACTAAATTCATGGAAATATATATTTGTGCATTTCTGTGGATTTTTTCTTTATACACCTCTGTACAAAGAACCTTCTGTTTTCACCTCCAAGGGATTTTTAACTGTGTTTAGGCTTCTATTGAATATGTCCTGCATATGCTGTTTGTGAGGTGTTTTTAATTTCATGTTCCAGTTTGGCCATGCTTTGTGTCATATGATCTTGTTTTTATTTAGAATAAATGAACAACCTATTTGCAACCTACAACGTAATAGGAATAGTGTAATAATAGATAATAACTGTATCTTAATTGTATAATAATAAGAAGTATTAACACCACAACCCAACATTAGACAGGTCGTACTGTGATTAGCAGTATACAGTGTGTAGACTGAGACAGTCTGGATCAGTACATCCCTCAAAATCCACTCAACTGTGAACTTTCAAAATCAGGGAGGTTATCCTTTTTTTTAAAATTAATATTATTTCCTTTTTTTCTGAGAGTGACATGAAGGTGCTAGCCTCATGTCTGTGTGTTAGGTACAGAGCTGGAGCCAGGTTGTGGTTAGCCTAGCTTAGCATGAGGAGAGCTAGCCTGCCAACGCCTCTAAAGCACATATCATATCTTATTTGTTTAATTTGTAGACAAGCCCAAATGTGTAAAAAAAAAAAAAAAACAATTTGTAATTTTTAGTTGCGCTCACATGCCGGAACTTTCTTTGTGAACACCTGTAGTTCAACATTCATGTAATTCGCCCTAAAACCTTTCATTTTCATTTTCACATTTACACTCAGGTCCATAAATGTTGGGACATCAACACAATTCAAATCTTTTTGGTTCTGTACACCACCACAATGGATTTGAAATGAAACAAACAAGATGTGCTTTAACTGCAGATTTTCAGCTTTTATTTGAGGGTATTTACATCCAAATCAGGTGAACGGTGTAGGATTTACAACAGTTTGTATATGAGCCTCCCACTTTTAAGGGACCAAGTAATGGGACAATTGGCTGGTCAGCTGTTTCATGGCCAGGTGAGTGTTACTCCCTCATTATCCCATTTACAAGGAGCATATAAAAGGTCTAGAGTTCATTTCAAGTGTGCTATTTATATTTGGAAACCCATCAGAGAGATAGCAAAAACATTAGGTGTGGCCAAAACAACGGTTTGGAACATTCTTAAAAAGAGAGAACGCACCGGTGAGCTCAGCAACACCAAAAGACCCGGAAGACCATGGAAAACAACTGTGGTGGATGACCAAAGAATTCTTTCCCTGGTGAAGAAAACACCCTTCACAACAGTTGGCCAGATCAAGAACACTCTCCAGGAGGTAGGTGTATCTGTGTTAAAGCCAACAATCAAGAGAAGACTTCACCAGTGAGTGAATACAGAGGGTTCTCCACAAGATGTAAACCGTTGGTGAGCCTCAAAAACAGGAAGGCCAGATAAGAGTTTGACAAACAATATCTAAAAAAGCCTTCACAGTTCTGGAACAACATCCTATGGACAGATGAGACAAAGATCTACTTGTACCAGAGTGATGAGAAGAGAAGAGTATGGAGAAGGAAAGGAACTGCTAATGACCATACTGATGGCATATCACCTCATCAGTGAAGCATGGTGGTGGTAGTGTCATGGTATGGGCATGTATGGCTGCCAATGGAACTGGTTCTCTTGTATTTATTGATGATGTGACTGCTGACAAAAGCAGCAGGATGAATTCTGAAGTGTTTCGGGCAATATTATCTGCTCATATTCAGCCAAATGCTTCAGAATTCATTGGACGGCACTTCACAGTGCAGATGAACAATAACCCGAAGCATACTGCATGGCACACCGTGGTGAGGTCAAGCTGGGTTTTTGTTATGTCTTGTCATTTCCTGTTTTATTTTGAAAGATAACTCTCCTCTCGTTTCAGGTCACTTGCCCTTCCTCATGTGTCACCAGTCTGATTGTCTTCCCCGCCCTGATTGTTTCCACCTGTTCCCCATTTCCCTCATGTGTGTATATATAGTCTGTGTTTCCCCTTGTCCCGTGCCGAAGTGTCTTCGTACTTTCTGTCGTCGCACCCAAGCCTTTCCACTGCCTCCAAGCCTGTTCCATGTGTCCTTGCTTTGTAAGTTTCTTAGCCATAAGTTCAAGTGTAGATAGTATTTTTGTAGCCTGTTTTCGTCCTACGGGATCGTTTTCTGTTTGATTGTTTCTTTCTTTTTGATAAAGTTTTTCATCCTCCGGGATTGTTTTTGTTTCTAGCCAGTTTAGGAGATTAGGTCATAAGATATAGATAGTTCTGTTTCCTCCTCATTTTTGAGTGAGTGTTTTTGTTTGATAAATTTTATTAGTTTATTCCTTCCCATTTTGGTGAAGCGTTTTTCTTTCTAGTTTAGTGTTTTTCGATTTTCAGAGAGAGTAGCAGAGTTTAAGTTAGAGTTAGAGTTCTGGTCAGTGTAGCCATTTTTGTTGTAATTTTGTAGACTGTGTATCAGCAGCCCCGAAACAATAAAAGGTTCTTCCAAACCTGCATATGCCGCATCTGAGTCTGCCGCTTTGTTCTGGGCCTGACACTGCAAAAGCAACCAAAGAGTTTTTTTTAAGGCAAAGAAGTAGAATGTTATGCAATGGCCAAGTCAATCACCTGACCTGAATCCTAATGAGCATGCATTTCACTTGCTGAAGACAAAACTGAAGGGTAAATACCCCAAGAACAAGCAGGAACTGAAGACAGGAGATGAAACCCAGTGTCTGGTGATGTCTATGCGTTCCAGACTTCAGGCTATAATTGACTACGAAAGATTTGCAACCAAGTATTAAAAAGTGAAAGTTTGATATATGATTGTTAATTTGTCCCATTACTTTTGGTCTCCTTTTTTTTTTTTTTTTTTTTTTTAAAAGTGGGAGGCTCATATACAAACTGTTGTAATTCCTACACTGTTCACCGGATTTGGATGTAAATACCCTCAAATTAAAGCTGAAAATCTGCAGTTAAAGCACATCTTGTTCGTTTCATTTCAAATCCATTGCGGCGGTGTATAGACCCAAAACAATTGGAATTGTGTTGATTGTTACAGGAATTTTAAAGAAAAACCCTTAAATAAGGAGGATCGGATTCAAGCATCAAAGTTTAAGTTGAATTTATTGTTCTTGTACAAGAGGAGCGTTTAACAGTGCAACACACTAAAGGGTTACAGAGAAAAAGGCTCCCAGAGGAGCGTTAACAGTTGGTTCTTATACATTTTCCTGAAGATGGGCTGTCTCAACCTCTGTAAATTGTTAACAGTCAATTTGCATATAATGCATTTAAACAGCTTTCTTCAACATATCACCTAATGAGTATCCAGTATGTCCCTAATCTTGATGTCACCTCTCTGACCTCTCCCTAGGCCCCATTCTTTTCTCACATCCCTCTATTTATACATTAACCTGAACCTTACCTTACCCTGCCAGTCTCAGGAAAACAGCAATAAAGGGAAGTGCCCTAAGGACATATAATGTAAGAACAAACATTGTATAAGTTAAAACATCTAACTAGCTATATAACCCAAATTTTTATAACATTGATGTCCCAATATTCATGGACCTGACTGTATGTATGGAGACACAGCATGTTCAATACTGAGCTTTAGCGTTGTTGGTGGTTTTTTTTTCTTCTTTCTTTTACTTCTGACAGAGCCAGACTGTTTCCGCTTGCTTTCAGTCTTTATGCTATACTAGACTTGACTCCAGCTCTGAACTTTACACACAAACATGACATTCAAATCAGTCTTCTAATCTCTCTCTCAGAAAGAAGGCTAATGAAATTATTTCTGTTTCCCAACATGAGCACACTGCTTTGGTTTAAGCATGCTTCCCTGTTCCACCAGGGTTTCTTAACCTTGGCTCGTGATTCTGTTTTTAGGCTCTAAATTCTCATGAATGCAGACGGCTAATAAATTGTTGAATATGATATAGTTTAACAAGCATAACAGCATGCAATGCATGCAGTGCAAATGTATTATATAGACTAGAAATTCTAATAGATTTAACATCAATTTAGTTTATGTTCCATGTAAAATAGATCAAATATAAATCTCAACTTAAAGCTGGGAGTCTTGAAAAATAGAAATCAAACAAGTAGACCTGCAATCCCAACTGTCAGTATGATGATGGTCCTTCATCTGAGGGGAAAAACATAATCTGCCCCTTTTTAATGTGACCAGTCATTTACATGCTTAATGTTTGCACTGTCGCTAAGTTAACATTTTAATACTGAATACATAAGAAGGGATCAGAATGAATGTCCCAGTCCACACACAGTGGACCGATGAGGCAGTTTTCCTTACTTTTGGGACTTCTGGGTGATCTCAGTCAGTGTTACTGATGACTACTGATGTACTGATCAACGAAGGGATTCAGAGATTCAGCTGTGGCTTGGTATGGCAATGCTCAGTAACAGTATGCCACAAACTAAGACATGTAGCTATTCCCAGCAGTGTTAATTTCGTCAGACGAGACGAGACGAAATATGTTCGTCAACGAGCCTTTTTCCCTTGACGAAGACGAGACAATGACGAGACGATACAATGTTCTAAAAACACTGACGAAAAATGTGCCAATGTGCGTTTTTGTTGACGAATAAAAACGAGACAAAAATGTCATGCAAGAAATAAAAAATGAACAAAAACGTCCTCCTTGTTTTCGTCTAGAAAGTCCAGTCCTGCTGTCGTGTTTGTGCCAGCACTTCTTTTACTGTAGCAACGTCACGGCCACACGTTTGAATCCTCTTGTTGCTCTTGCACCTGTGACTGGAAACAAACAGCATGCAAGAGAAACACGGCATACGGACAGACAGCGCAATCTAGAGCATGAAACGGACCTTAGAAGTCAGGACTGACCCGGCCCGGCCTGTTTTGATTGACAGCTTTGTAGAGCCCGAACCAGATTGCAGCCTGACGTTATTAAAATGTGTGCATATGGCATAACAGTCAAGAATGAGTCTAGCAATTGGTATGTTAGTTGTGGAACACAAGTGCACTGGAATTAATAAACAAAACAAATATTCCTGAAATAAATAGAAGACTAAAATGATACCCTGTGTTCACGTTTGACTAAAACTAGACTCAAATTTTGAGACTTTTAGTCACCTAAAATATGACTAACAAAAATGATTTGTGAAAGACTAAAAGTGACTAAGAATGAACTTTGACACAAGACTAAGACTAAGACTAAATTGAAAAATGGCTGACAAAATTAACACTGATTCCCAGAAGGAGCAGTTCACTTTGCAATGAGAGAACAAAGTCCTGGTGCTGCACTCAGTGGACTGAGTCCTGACTACAACTTCATCCCATCAGTCCAGCTGCCCAAAAAGTACAAAATACATACTTTTTTCCCTGATGTGATCGCATTCTCTAATATGTGCTCTACAGCTCGGTACAGTGATGAAATACACAGGCTGGTGGTTACCCACTTAACATTAAAGCACAGAGCTCAGCCTATTGTCAAGTCTAATTTAACTAGTCACAGAGTAAGTAGCTTTGCTACGTTGCTGTGTGACTAGCATTAGCGTATAGGGGGGATTATGATACTACTGATTGTGATACCAGATTGTGATACTGTGAAAACTGCTCAATATTTTAGGAAATCTGCTTATTAGCTTTCTTTCTGTGAGATGAGAAGATGGATATTCATCTCATGTCACTGTGCTGAGTACAGAGCTGGAGTCACAGTGTACTTATCTTAGCTTAAAGGCTGTAAGCAGGGGGAAACAGCTAGCCTAACAATTAGCCTCTGTCCAAACTGAAGTACCTCTAAAGTTCACAGACATTTTTTTATATGGTTTGCTGTTTGTGTGCACATTAAAAAAGTTCTATACTTTGTGGTTGTAGTGAGTTCTGTAGACACTGCAGTGAAAGTAAAATGATTCTATATATCTGTTCATATACAGATTGAACAAACAAGATATGACATATTAATTTATGAACATAAGATGAACGTTAGAAGAGCCTGGCTGGCTGATAGTTTCCCCCGCCTCAAGTCTTACATTAAATTATGCTAAACTTGTCCTGATTCCAGATCTGTACTTAAAACACAGACATGCGATCATATCATATTATCATCTGACTCTCAAAATGAAACTTATATAAATTGGAAGTATCCTTTAAAAGCAGTGGACAGTCAGCAAGAAGTAGCTCTGGTTAAACCTTTTGAAGCACTCTGCACTTTCCTCAGTGAGGAAACATATATGTTACTCTGCATTTGTTTGTCTTGACATTACTCAGCAGTGTTACTAAATGTTAGAAGGACAGTGGCACAAATACGCACCACATCCACAACAAACCTAAAAAAATGTCATATCTATGTCTAGCACCTGCTCTGTCCCACACCTGATTCACTGCATATGTCAGAGTTTGTCAGCTCAGACTATTTGGGGTAAATTAACAGATGTACTGTATTGATATGAAAATGAAAGTAAAATGAAACATAAATAATATACAGCCTACAAAGCTGAAACATTTATTTGTATAACATATTACAATGATAAAATTAAATTAATTCTAAACTAATAATGACAAAGCACTATGTGTAATTAATTTGGAGCTCCAAAACTGTCAATATTGGAGTCTTAAGCAAAAGCTGAGAAACCCTGACACTAAGCTATGCTTAATGTTCGCATGCATCTGTAGTAATTTATTTAAGTTGTAGCATGTTCAAGTTATCATAACAAAACTATTCTATGTATCACCTTCCTCTCTGGTATTTGTTGTGGAAATTGACAATGTATTTTTTCATAAATAAAATAGCATATATTGTTATTTGTTTTAGCAGAGACCTATAAGTTGCCAAATATAAAAAAGGTCAGTAAAATCTATTTTTGGTCACTTGTAAAGATATTGTGTTGTTATACTCCCCGTTAGAATGGAAAAGGAGAAACACTAATAAAAAATATTAAATCTGTCTTATCACTCATGAACGTGCCTTTGAAACATTATTGGAAAATCATTCACTGTTCATACATATTGACAGTCCTTACACAATCCCTGATATCCATTGCTTATACTGCTTATCCTGTTTAGGGTCACTGGGGAATGGAGCCTATCTCAGCATGAGAACAGTAACAGTGCATTGCATGCTCTGGAGTGTGTACAACATTTCAGTATCCAGGTTGGAGGAAGATGAAACCAGTTGAGTTTGGAGTACAAACACCTAATAACATCAATGAAATTTGACACTGAGTTGTTTTTTGTGTTGAGTCACACCAAAAAGTTTGAATAAACGTCCCAAAAAGATTTAGTATTTTTAAAACTGAATTAACATGATTATTCCTGTGCAATTCATTCAGTTTTATTCAATTCAATTTTATTTATATAGTACCATATCATAACAGTGATATAATATACAATTCATAGTAAGTCTATCACCTTATTTGATACTAAATTAGCAGCAGAACTTACATAGCTAAGGGAATAGTGTGAAAGGAACCCAGAATATTCTCCAGAGACGACCTATTCAACTGGTGAGCCACATCCAGACTGCATGTAACATCCAAGTGGCCTAACATACAATAAATCTGATCTGACTAAATAAGTAAACAACATACAGTGTATGGAACTAACTGACGAGTGAGCCATGAATCTTTGTGTGACTTGAATTTTTTAATAAATCACACCATCACACCTGCTCCATGCTTCACAGTGGGAACTACACATGCAGATACCGTTCATTTTCTGCATCTCACCAAGATATAGTGGTTGGAACCAAAAATCTCAAATTGGACTCAGAATCAGAAGTACAGATTTCCACTCTCTCCTTTTTCTTGTTTTCCCCACAGTAGTGGTTTCTTTGCAGCAATTTGACTGTGAAGGTCTGATTTACGTGATGAGCACGTGACTGGAGAAGCTACAGTGGCTGTCACTAGACAAAAAAGGTCATCGTTGTGTTAGTGTATTTGTTGATTTTCACTAGCTGGTCTGCATGCTAATAAAAGTTAAATTAATAAGATTAGTGGTGTACGCCTAAAAGGCTAATGATTAGCATTTATTTAGCATTTAGTCTGAGCAAGCAATAGTTTTTGTGGGGTTTTTTCTATTCACAGTCAAAAACTGTAATGTAACTAAGGAACAGAAAGGAGAGGGGAGAGAAGCAGAGGTGAAGCAGCAAAACAAGAACAGTAGGAAGAAGTGGCCCAGGGAGTAGTAACCAAGGTATGTATTCATAAACGTATTGTAATATCATTACCAGTGTTGGGAGTAACGGCGTTTAAGTATAACGGCGTTACTAACACTGTTATTTTTTCAGTAACGGAGTAATCTAATTTATTACTTTTCTCATACTTGCAACGCCGTTATCGTTACTGAGAATGTAATGTGGCGCGTTACTACAATTAGGTTGAATGAAGCGCGAGGTGCACTGCTCTTTAGCGAAGCTATTATACTTCTCTCCATAGACATACATACATAGACCCCGCATTGAGCGCTGAATCATATGTCGACGTCGCCACCATATTGGATGTGGCAGATCTGCCTGTAAACTAATACCAGGAAATGGACTGAACTTCATAAAGCGCCTTTCTACAAAGTTCTTTAAGTTAATGTCTCTTATACACCCATTCACACACACTAATATATCTGGGAAACAAACAGGCACCAAAAACAACGTATGTAACTTTTAAAGTGATGATTATAAATGTTTACTCCTTATGTAAGCACCAAACCAACGTATGTATTTTTCTAATGCTGAGTGTTTACAGCTACTAATGTGTGTAACACTGTTACTGTGATAATAAATATTGAAATATTTATATTTAACATTTAATCTGTGTCTATAATAACCAGATCCTGAAATGTAGATGTGACATGAGGGTTTTCTGAATAAAGAGCACTAACGTATACATACATACACATACACACACAACACACACACACACACATATATATATATATATGTGTGTACACACACACACATATATATATATATATGTGTGTGTGTGTGTGTGTGTACATGTTCATCAATGTGAATATAAAAACAATTAATCAAAATCAGTTAAATGTAAACGTTGCAGCTGTAAACACTCAGCATTAGAAAAATACATACGTTGGTTTGGTGCTTACATAAGGAGTAAACATTTATAATCATGACTTTAAAAGTTACATACGTTGTTTCTGGTGCCTGTTTGTTTCCCAGATATATTAGTGTGTGTGTGTGAATGGGTGTATAAGAGACATTAACTTAAAGCACTTTGTAGAAAGGCGCTTTATGAAGTTCAGTCCATTTCCTTGTATTAGTTTACGGGCAGATCTGCCATTTCCAATATGGTGGACCCGTTGACGTATCGCGACCAACGACCAACCCGCTCAATGCGGCGTCTATGTATATGTCTAGGCTTCTCTCTACATTATGTCGTCTCACACATGCGAGGTGCGTTCAGCGACCATCGGAATGACTATGATGCCTTCATCAACGTGGGAAAAATGGAAATTCAGCGGAAATATAATAAAACTAAATAGTATTTCTTTCAAGAACAAATTAACCGTGATTAAAACAACATGGGCTTTCTAACAATATAAATGAAATAATAATTATACTAAATGGAAATTCTACTGGAATATTTTAAGGATATTAAATAAACATGTACTTTCTTTGAAAAAACATGTCTACAAATTTATTCTAGGCTATTTATGCAATAGTAAAAAAAATAGTGAAAAATTTAACAACCGCATTTCATATTCGGTTTCGGTATTCGGCCAACCATTTAATTTTTATTTGGTTTCGGCAGAAAATTTTCATTCAGTGCATCCCTAATTGTAGAACATAAAAAATAATGTCAGTTACTTTGCTGAGTAACTAATTACTTTTACAGTGTGGTAACTGAGTTACTAACGCAATTACTTTTTGGCAGAAGTAATTTGTAACTGTAACTAATTACTTTTTAAAAGTAAGATGACAACACTGATCATTACATTCTTACCTGGTCACAGCGCAATATGACCAACACCAATACAATACACAGAGGTATTTACATAGCACTTTGTTTTATATATGTGGGCACCTGTGGCTCAGGAGGTAGAGTGGATCGTCTACCAATCAGATGATTGACTCGATCCCCGGAGTCTGCATGTTGAAGTGTCCTTGGGCAAAATACTGAACCCCAAATTGCTCCCGAAGGCTGCGCCATCAGTGTATGAATGTGTGTGAATGGGTGAATGAGATATGTACTGTAAAAGAACTTTGAGTGGTCAGAAGACTAGAAAGGTGTTATATAAGTGCAATCCATTTAACATTTATATGTACAATGTAACTTACAGCGATGTTACTGAATCATTATATAAATATCAGATATCATGCAGCAATATTTTAACAATAATTAGACATGTTCAATTGTATGTTTACAGACACAAACACATGCATCCAGGAACATCCAGGCACTGGATTTTTATATATACAAATACCTAGGTGTTTACCTTAACAATAAACTGGACTGGTCAAACAACACAGACAACCTGTGTGCAGGACTGTTAAAAACCTTCTGTAAAACTGAGGTGGCATCTGTATTATTCTATGCAATTGTTTGCTGGGGAGGGGGAAGCTCGGAGAGAGACAGGAAAAAACTCAACAAACTGGTTAAGAGGTCCAGCTCTGTCCTGGAATGCCCCCATAGAGGAAGTAGGAGAGAGGAGGATGCTAGCAACGCTATGGGGACCTTAAACAGCTTCTTCCATAACATACTACTACTGCCACCATGTAAGAAGGAGCACTACCACAGATCCTTCATCCCAAGAGCACAGAATTATGATTATTTCACATAGAGCTCCAGATAACATTTTACCCTGATATTCCAACAAGTATACAAGTGGATGTGAGATTGCCATAGTTATGAATGCAGGATTGTCATTTGCATACAAATTGTGTTTATTAAATGTAACACACATAGATTTTCAACTGTGCAGAGGTGGACTTTAAACATGTGAATTAGCAAGTGTTTATATTTTGCGTAACTACACTATAACTGCCAGGGCTCGTATTACATCCATGCAATTGTGACATCAGCAGAATACACATGAACTTCTTCTCACTGCTTTGTGCTTTTGCTCACCGTTCATGATTTCTACATGCAAATACATTTGACAGTATAAATAAAGTATGCAGCTTAACTTTTGAGATTCCCTCAAAAGATAGACTTTTAGGTTTTCAGAGGGGCCCTGGTATTTTGGCATATTTAGCCTGCTGTGTTCAAAAATTTAAAATATAAATGATAATATTACAGTAGAAACAAAGCATTCATGTTAGAGCTAGTTATTATTTTTAGTTGTAGTGTGTAGGTCAGTCAACAGCTGGATCCAACTGCATATTTTGAATTGAACAAAATTAAAGTTATTTTAAATAAAATATGAAGGCCTCTAGTTTCATGTAGGTAAAATCATGATAATGCCCAATAGTTCCATGACAGTGTGTGCTTTCGCCACAAGATGATTCAGATGTGTGTTCTTAATATTCTACTGAACAGTTCAGCTTGATCATGTCTGTCAATGCTACATAGGCCAGTGTGAATTGAAAAGCATCCAACAAAGATGAGATGGAAACGAAAGTTAAATGTCTGACAAATGATGGTAAAGTCTTTGTGGCTTTGACTTGACAACAATAATCACAAAGATGGACAGTACAGATGGACAGATGTGTAGTACAGCCTTACACCAGCAGAGAGAAGCACATCCTCCATTCAGCACAGTATCTTGGTACCATAGTAATCATGAAGTAGCAGTAAATGTCACTTCCAAGCTTGTTTAGAAAATATTTATTTCATGTAATGTACACTGTACAAACTGCACTAAAGCATGTGAGATACATTGAGATCTCATCCGTCACAATCACATTTTGTGGAAAATTTCCTCTCTTATGTCTGAAGTCGCAACATGATTTCTTTTAAACCACAGAGATAACAGCGATGCTTTTCATGTCAACAGCCTTTAAAGGGACATTTCTACAACTTTTTGACGTCTTTCTAATTTCTAAACTTACTCTAAAACACTAAAGACATTTATTATGGTACAAATGAACATAATACATTTATTTCTGCTTTGCATAATGATTTAGGCAATGATTTTTCATAATAAAGTCATGAATCTATGAATCAATCAGCAGCATCAACATCATTCTATTAGTCACTACTGAGTCATATGTCTTTTTCTGCAAGTCAGTCTAATATTAGCTCACTTTAAGTCATGGATGTCTTTGTTCCAAAAGGCTTCCAATGAGTAACCTTAGCAGCTTCATATTGACAGAGGAATTACAACCATCTGAATGTTTGTTGTGATTGTCAGTTCATGTTGATAGTTTACAGTGTAATCCTTTAGTTGCTAGTCCACAAACATCAGTAGAGGAAATCATTGATCAGTAACATGAATGCCCTTTTATACAAGAGTCATCGCATTCTGTCCCTTGGTACTTTTTTAACACTTTATACCATTGAAACCTACTAAATCCATATTCATTTTTACAGGGCTGGCACTGAGGCATGTCTTAATTTAACTTCTCCTATGAAGTGGATGTTATATCAAGCAATCAAAGTGAATATTCACCTTGAATAGTAAGCATTTACTTTTAACACATTAAAATCTGACATATTGTTAAACTATGAATTGGCATAGTTTAACAATATGTCGGAGTTAAGTTAATTATCAAATGCCATCAAATCTACAAAAGGTTTAAGGACCATAACAGTGTTTGGATGGTTTCTGCAATTACCAAATGTTAGCATGCTAACACACTAACCTAAGATAGTAAACACAATCTGCATTTTACCGTTGAATCCAGATGTCTGGATTTCACATGTTCAGATAAACATGGCAGTTTTATATCAACCTTTAGCCTCTTTTAGGCTCGACATGAACACATTATATATGACACAAGTCCAGGATGGTTTAGTCCTATCAGTGGACATTTGGATTCAGCCATTGTCATTACTAGCAAACTAGCATGCTGACATTAGCATTCAGCTCAGCTCAAAGCATCACTGTGCAGACAGTGCCTCTAACGTAGCTGTAAACACAGGGTTGTCCAGGCAGGCAATGGGTTGTAATTACTTCAATATACTATAAAATTAGCATGCAGCACTGCTATCACCACACCATTATGACTATAATGACAGGAAAACACAGTGTTACTATTTCAAGTACAATAAGAATCAGTGACTCCCTGCTAACTCAATTCAAGTGTGACATAATGTGTTTTTAGGAGGCTTATCACCATCTGCCAGGTGCCAACCCTGTAATTTCCATGCATCATGCAATGGTCTTACCCTTTACATTTTTTTCATACTGCCTGTTAACCTTTGGGCAGACATGTATCAGACTTGAATGTGGTACTTCTGAATTTGTAGTTTATAATTTAAAATTGCCCACAATACATGGTTTAATTTGAAATGTTCTCAACTTTTATTATTAAGTTCAAAAAAGTAAAGTTGAATTGATCAAACCAAATTTCAGTAAATTTAGGTATGCACATTTAAAGTTCAAACTGTGATGGCAGAATGCATTTCAGATTCATTCTCCAAATCAGACACAGCTTTTTTGAAACACTACAGCCAAACTGCCTTAATTTGAGCATAGATAAATCTCTCATAAATGTTTGTTGTTACGATGATCACATAAAATTTTGCACATAAGGGGTTTTAGAAAAAACAAGTCAGGAATATTCAAATACACATTGGGCTTTAAGATGATGTTTATTTTTCTTAAAGCTACATTTAGCAATATTTTTTGGCCGCTTTAGGGTACACGACTGTCTTTAGAGATTTTTACAGAAAACAGCTGCCGACCTGCCAAATTTGCTAAAACACACACAAAAAACTGTAACATTGAATATTATATATATATTATATATAATTATAAAATATTGATTACTGAAACTAAACTGGAACTGAATTTGAAATTGATTGTGCCACCACAAATTAGATAAATATTTTCAAATATAGCTGGATCAAAGTCATCTTACGAACACAACTGAACTGGTAGGAAGCCAGTGGGGGATTTTACATTGAATGCTGCACGAGGGGCTCCATTTGAATGGAGGGAGGCGTTGAGGGTCCACAGCAGCATCCATGTCTGATATACATTTAATTTAAAATTATTTAATTTAGTAAATCTGAATTTATGTTTAAACAAGTACTTCCAGACAAAAATATCTGCCCCACTGATACCCTCCCTAGTTATCCCTCAAAAACCTATGAGACCTCCCCTTTAGCATCCTTACTCCATCCTGTCACTGCCATCACCATTGATCTGCACTACACAGTCCTTGTTCAAAGGCTCCTTTGAGTGGGCTGTATCAAAATTCTGGGTGCTCACCATGTATCTCCCTCGAGCATCCAGCCCCAAGGCGGGGACAAAGCGGCGGTCAAACTGGATTTCTTGGCGTAAGTACGAGGTCTTCTTCTGGCAGGAGTCTCCAGTTCCCTCCTGTAAAGCTGACAGGAAGACCACCAACTCAAAGTGCTTAGCCATGCCTTCACAGAGGGCGGGATAGAGGGGGCTACGACGATCTAGGGGGTGGTAAAAGGTCAGTGGGAAGATGAAGAAAGGACAGGGCTTCTGGCCCAGATGATCCAAATGGAAGTCCAGAGATGTCTGATGCAGGGCTTGACCTTCATGCTCCTCATAGAGCACAGCACTCACCTTTACATCAACCAGAGGTCGCTGCAGCAGGTTGGTGGCTCGTAGCATGAGGCATGTCTGGCCTTGGTGTTGGCCCACTACTGCCTGGGGGCTGAATTGAATGGCTCCTGCTCGCTTCTGAGGACGTGCAATCTTGGCTACAAATGCACCTGAAGGTTAAGACAACAAGACTTCAATGTAATAAAATGAATAGCAGATAGCAACAAAGGTAAAAGCACAAAATGAACCAGGCAGCAGATAAAGTTAACGTTCACCATGAATGAAGAGTCTGTATTGTCCCCATATTTGATTGATTCACAATGGCTGATTCATTACATTTCACTCCTGACTACGATGGAAATCTTTTTACCCAGCCTGCCAAACTTGAGCATTTAGCACAGCTATTAACACTTTTGCTTTTATATTTTGCTTTTATCTTTTGTTAAAATGGAAAATTGTAATGGTATGAAAAAAAACTCAGGAACAAACCAACCTTCTAACATATGGGGATAATAATAATAAATGTGTGTACTCATATGGAACTTTATTAGCACATTGCTCCATTAATATAACGCTATTATAACATTAGGAAATAATAACTTTATTAGCACATTGCTCCAACAATATAACGCTATTATAACATCAAACACTGTCCGTAACGCCAAATCAATGGGAGCCCTGAGCTTGTTTCTTCCTGACAAAGACACCTGAAGTGTGTTGCTTATGTCTAGTCTACTCCTTTGCCTTGTTTTGGTGGCTGTCACTGCAGAAAACCCCGCTTCACATAGATAGGATGTTGGAAATGGCAACAGGGTTTTCAGCGCTGTGTTAGTGATCTCTGGGTATTCTGCCATGACTTTAATCCAGAACACCGTCAGAGTTGTTGTCTCAAACACTGTTTTAAGGCCGCCGTCATTTGCGATCTCCAGCAGTTGGTCTTCTTCTTGCACGGACATGCTGGATTCAGCTGGTTTGTTGACAAATGGGTCACGTACCCATTCCTTGTTCGTTCATGGGTCCGTTGAGGTTGGGAAGTAGCGCTCAAACTCCTTTAACAGCAAAGACAGGTGATCGTGCACCAGCTTGGTGAGTGAGGGCGTAGGCTCAGTCTCACACAAAATCCCCGCTAATGTTTGAAACATGTCCAATATGCCTCTGTTCACGCGTCGTCCCCACAAATCCAGTTTGGCTTTAAATGCAGCTACTTTATCTGCCAACTTAAAGATAGTTGTCATTTTTCCCTGGAGTGACAGGTTGAGTTCATTGAGCAAGCTGAATATGTCACACAAATAAGCCAGTTTTGCGACCCATTCCTCGTCACTGAAATGTGCTGCCAGCGGTGACTTCTTTTCTGAGAGAAATCTTTGCAGCTGCTCTCGTAGTTCAAACACTCTGGCCAGTGATTTCCCACGAGATAACCATCTTATCTCTGTGTATAAGAGAAGACGTCTGTGCTCCGCGTCCATGTCCTCACAGAGCTGCTCAAACAGACGCGAGTTAAGCGCGTGTGCTTTGATGTGGTTAATAACTTTAACAACATCATTCATTACGCTGTTTAATTCTGGTGGCATTTTTCGGCTTGCAAGCATTTCCCTGTGAATGATACAATGAGTGGATTCACACTCAGGTGCAACCTCCTTAATCCGAGTAGTTAATCCAGACAGCCATCCGGTCATGGCAGCAGCGCCGTCGGTATATATGCCGACACAACAGGACCATTTCAGTTTTCCTGTTATGTAACCATCCAGCGATTTGAACAGTTCTGCGGCTGTGGTGTTGGTTTCCAATGATAGTGCACATAACAAATCCTCATGCGCATCCTCCTGATAAATATATCGCACATAAACAAGCAGTAGCGCTTTGTTGTCAACATCTGTAGATTCATCAACCTGGAGTGCGTACCACGGTGATTTATCAATCCTCTCCAACAACTGTGTCTCAATGTCTTCCGCTATTTCTTCAATGCGCCGAGTCACTGTGTTAACCGACAGAGGCACCTGTGATATCTTTGTAACAGCATCCTCTCCTAGAAGTTCACGGCAAATGTCTTTAGTGGAGGGCAAGATCAGTTCTTCACCAATAGTGAATGGCTTTTTAGCCTTAGCAATGCGATTAGCCACTAAGTATGATGCTCTAAGTGCATTTTCATTTACTGATGTGGTGGCCCTCAGTAATTTCTTCTGTCCTTCGTGTTCATGTTGTTTTCTTTCAAAATACTCCAGGGGCTTGTCTTTTATTCCTGGGTGCTTGGACTCTAAGTGGCGAATCAGTTTTGAAGGCTTCATTGCCTCATTTGAGAGCCGGTCGCCGATAAATCCATACTTCAAGTAGGACTCCTGGTACTGTCTGCTAAAAACTTTCTTTTTCTTGGAAGTAGGCTGCTCTTCTCTCTCTTCATTGTGCCTTTTCCCTTTCGCAAAGAAACTTTCCAAAGACGCCTGTTTCTTACTCATTTTGCTAGGTTAAATTTTGGTGCGCAAGTGAGGAGAATACGTCATTTCGAAATAAAAAAACGTTTCAAAATAAAAGACCGCTCGACTTAGACTGGGACTACAATAGAGGGGGACTTACTACTCTATCTACAGTTGGTAGGAGAAGAAGAAAATATTAAGTATGAATGCAAATAACAAAAGAGCGCGGAGAACATGTAGTAGGCATTGTAGCTTGTTGCCCGTGAAATCCGATGAGTCAATTAAAAATTATCAACCCAAAAATAATTAACAACTACCTCGCACAATTAATTATCTTTTGTAATTTACATTTATACTTAATATTTTCTTCTTCTCCTACCAACTGTGGATGAAGTAGTAAGTCCCCCTTTATTATAGTCCCAGTCTAAGTCGAGCTGTCTTTTATTTTGAAACATTTTTTTATTTCGAAATGACCGTATTAAATAAAACAGAAATAACTAATTAATTCTTGTGCGGCCCGGTACTGATTGATCTACGGACCGGTGCCGGTCCGCGGCCCGGGGGTTGGGGACCACTGTCTTAGATGACCTTTCACATTGTTTAAAAGCAGAGCTGTTTTAAAAAAAAAATAATAATCTTTAACATTCTTTACTTAACACAATTTCAAAGTAATAGCTTTAAGACCAATGTCATAATAACCTACTGTGTCATCATAGTCTTGGATCCTTCCATGTAAATGCAATATCATGCAATACCCATTTTGTCTTAATTAAAAGCTTTGAAACAATGAACTATTTTCAGTACACTTGCTTCATACTGGATCAGTATGGATTCATAAACCTTCACTTCTCCATTCCCAATTAAACGCTTATTGGGCTGAACATTAAGGCCACTCCGTAACACAAGGACAGATTTTAGGTTGATTTCTGTTAAATTGTGTTTCCTGAAGCTCGGCCCTTTGAGGTTGTGGGTAGGTCTTAGGTCAAGATATGGTTTGGTCACCCTAACTGGACGTCAGGTAAGGGAAGGTTTATTTGGTGTTAAGAATCACAAGCTTTGATTTATGATTGATGGAAGGGGAAAGACAAATTGATATGGAAGCAGAGACTGACAAAACTCATACACCTGTTCTTGTCCTTGAAGACTAACAATCCCCACTGAATGCAATGTTCTGGAAAAATAGCTTCTTAATATTTGGTCAATACAATAATTAGCTTAAATTGTGACTCCCATTGTCCCTTAGCTTAACTGTGATCTCAGAGTGGATATTTGTGGACAGAAGGTTTTAGCAATAGGGGAGTTGTACCTGTGATGAATGCTTCCAGCATGAGCCCTAGGAGCATCTGCACAGCTAGCAGTGCTATTGCACTTGGGCAGTCCCCACTGGGGAACATGGTGCCATAGCCGATGGTCAGCTGTGTCTCCAGTGAGAAGGAAAAGGCCGCAGTGAAGCTGGTTATGTGCTTCACACAAACCACATGCCCCTGTGGGGGGGCATCGTGATCCTGGACAGCCAGGTCTCCATTGAGATGGGCCAGCAAGTACCACAGGGAGGCAAACAGCAGCCAGTGAGCAAGGAAGGAGGCACAGAAGGCCAGTAGGACCCATCTCCAGCGCAGACCAACCAATAGTCCCCACAGGTCTTGCAGGGCAAGTAGCCAGGCTCTGCCTGAGGCCCCACGCCACAAGCCTGAAGTACACAGAGGAGGACGTAGTGCACAATGTCCATCTTTGGTGACCAAGCGCTGGCGGGGTGGAGAAGACAAGAGAGGAGAGGAGGAACCTTTGCCACCCAGAACACTACTGTTGGATTTGGTTGTCATGGTTGCAAATGATTCACAAGCAGGGTAGGTCAATGTGAAGATGATCCTGAAATGAAATGATAAAAGAGACATGCATTGTGGGAACGTTTGAGGAACAATATTCAGTCAATGCTTCATCCCTGTGTTTCCAACATTGAAGTAGATCTATGATGTGCTAGCCTAGCTTAGCACAAAGACTGAAAGCAGGAAGGATACAGCTTAGCTTAGCAAATTCAAAAGTGAAGTTCAGACAGTTCAATTCAGGCATTTTACATTTGCCTTTAACTACAGATTTAAATATCTCAACAACTGTTCATACCTTGTGCAAGAGGGACATCCTGCACATTGACCACATTTTTTTTATTCTCTCAACCCAGATTTTTAAAAATGGCAGCCCACAAAATGACTCTGTGGTTACTTGGTACAAATGATTTGCTGATTGACTGCAGATGAAAGGATGTCAGAGGGAAAGGATATTTTGCATTGTTCGAGTGTGTTTGCGCTGTGTTGTAGATGATAACAGTTTCACCTTGCATCACTATGACAGAATCCTGTCTACATTGAGTGGGTACCAGCTGCAGTGGAAAATGAAATCATGTAAGTACCTGGTTGAGTCGAGCTGAGCCGAGCTGTAACATTCAGTGGAAAACACAGCTTAAGATAGTGAACATGATAAACATCAGTGTGTTAAGCTTATCATTGTGAGCATGTTAGCATTGCTGACATCAGCATTTAGCTCAAAATACTGTTGTATGCTTTGCAGAGCCTCTAGCATGACTGTAGACTTTACACCCTTTTTCATGGGAAGGTTCAAGTGAAGTCATGAGTCAAAGTCAAGTTAAAGTCTTTTTGACTTTGTAAAATAAAATCTAAAGTCAGATTAATGACTTGAATCCAAGTCATGTGACTTAACTCCACACCTGTGCATTCTTGATCCCGAAGGGATAAAACCAAGGGAAATTTGCCATTCTGTAGCAGCAGCAAACGGACCACCTTTACACTTTTAGTCTCACTTTAGACTTATTTCAGATTTGATGGATTGAGGTTAGTGGTTATTCTAGATTAAGCTGCTGCCCTGGATGCACACACATGAAATTGATATCTATCTCATCAATAGTAAACAATCATATTTCCTAAAATGTGAAACTGTTTCTTTGAATCCAAAGCTTAAGTTGTACCTACAGGATCACCATGTATTTAATTAAAACAGCATGTACAGTATGTGTGTAGGACTAGAGAGCACCAGATGTATGTGAAGGCGCTCCTGACAGGCAGACAGCTAGAGTCCTGTCCTCGTCAGAGTTTCTATTTCTATGTCAATATTGTTGCCAGGAGATTAGAGCAGGTCCCAGCTGGGAATCTGTCTGAGGAACACAGCAACATGCAGAGTAGGAATGTGTCTTTCATCTGCAGGGAGCTTTAAACTTACTGCACTGCATGGCTCTCCACTCATCTTGTTCACCAATTACAATATATATGTATGATTGTTTTACGCATGCATTTACTATGCACTTGGAACTGCTTTTGATGCACTTGCTGTGAACTTTACATGGCTTTTAAATAGAAAAAACAGAGATAATGAAAAATTGAACAGAACTATAAATCCTTTGTCAGGGCATAAGGAGTGAAGTTAAAATTTTAAAGTTTGATAACATCACCCAGTAGCATTGTTTTGGAAGGTACACACACAAATGACAAAAATTACATATAATGAAGTACTTGATACTTTTCTAACTCATGTTTCAATCAGTTTAAACCTTAAAACACCAATGACTAAACTACTCTAAGTTATTAAATAAGACAATCAACATCAGACCACTTTATGTGCTTATCTGTGAAGCAAACACCAACCAAGTGAGGACTAATGTGGGACATAAGCTAAATTAACAGCAGGGGGAAAAAGGAGGGTGTTGGGTAAACGTGTAGTTGTTTTTGCTAAGAAGTTTGTCTTTATGCTGAGGCTGGGTGAAACAGCAGCCTGTTCGTCACATGAGAGCCATGTGCTGGCTGAGGCTTCATTGTTCTGCTTCTCAGTTTGTCAGAGCTGTCACTCTGTCAGTTGGGGTGTTTCTACACAATGTCACCAATGCTGCAATGCTATGCAATGCTTGCAATATAATGTAAACAACTTAAGATATACACATAGGTCTATTTCTATTGGCCTTTATTTGACAGTGACAGCTTGAAGAGTGACAGGAATGTGGGGAGAGAGAGATGGAGAATGACATGTGGGAAAGAGCCACAGGTCAGATTTGAACCCTGGGCTGCCGCGGCAAGGGCTGAGCCTTTGTACATGGGCAGATGCGCTACCAACTGAGCTAAACAACACCACATAGATCTATTTCAACATTATAACATTATTATGTAATGTAATGGAAAATGTAGAAGCACATCTTGTACAATGAGTAATTTTGCTATATATGAAAATGTTTTTTGTAAATACATGCTTTTTAAGGCAGTTTTTCAAAAAGGATGAATTAATACATCAGATAGTTTATCTCTTTGATTAACATGTATTTGTATGACAAATAAACATAATATAGTGTTGTATGTATTGTTATGAATATGAACTCTGTATAGTATATTTAATTGTACTGTATTGCCTAAACCTATGCTGTAAGTACACATTTTAATGATGTATGATTCTTTACATTTTTATGGCTTCAAATTGTAAAGATGAATGAATTGTTCTTATGTAATACAAACTGCTGAGTGACAAATACATGTGTACATTTTCACTACATATTAACATTTTAGCTGTAAGTTGCTTTAACATTACAAACAGATGACACAGCAGGTTGAAAGTGCAACATTGTCTCTGTGTTCATAAATTACATTATACATTACACTGAATTTGAGGAATACATTTATGACGAAAAATAATTGCAGCCTGGATTATATTGCCATGTTTTCCTGTTTGGGAAGTGTCTTTGTGAAAAAGTAACACTTTTACTTCAGGTCACTGTTGACTCATATTATTTATAATATTTAACCAAGACCACCTCATTCATAACCTTAACCTTGACCCTGACCTTGACCTTAGAGAATGTTGTATGGAAACAAATGTAATGCATAGTTAGTGAATGTTTTGCATTTCAACTACAACAAAATCAGTGTCTTTCTAATTATATGTCAAATAAAACTTGAAATCAGCTTGAATTCAAAGTTAAGATAGAAGATAATGGTGACTTTGCACATATGTTTATTGAAAACGTTTGCCATCTCATTCAGTGTAATTTTGTGGGCCAGTATGTTCTGTACAATATATTTCCTACAATATTTCCCTACAGTATGTTCCCTACAGTATGTTCTCCACAGTATGCTCCCTACAGTATGCTGTCAACAGTATATTCTCTTCATTATGTTCTCTACAATATGTTCCCTACAGTATGTTCTCTGCAGTACGTTCTGAAATAACTTTACTCATGCAAATCAATAGTTTATAAACCAAATTATTCAGAGACAGAATAGTGACACAGAGCTTGCTGAAAGTTAAAGCATAAACCTTTAAAAACAGATCACACCCAGGTCAGACATTCCAATCGTAGCATATCCAGTTTTTGTATGCACAGTTTGACAGAGTTTATGTTAAAAGCAGTGTATGAATTATACTATTTTTTTTTTTCAAATAATATTGTGAACTATGTTCGTAAATGATCCCAATAAAAAAACAATATGTTTTCTCAAGTACTGTGCTTAAGTATACGTTTTGATCATGCTTTGCTTGAATGAGATGTTCCCTGACTGTCTCTTTGTTTACTCTCCCATATATATATTTTTGATACTTGACTATGTGTAACTATGAACATGACCTCACTTTTATTTAAGTAAACTTTTGAATCCATAACTTCACGTTTGAGTATTCCAGAAAGTTTGACTTGAACTTAATGATATAATTATATAATATAATTAGAACTTAGTAATATAATGATGTTAACAGTTTTTTTCCTACATGTGAGTTGTTCAGATGTATGACAATGCAAACAAACAGCACTTTGTGTAACTTCTCTTCAGAGCGGAGGTCCCTGGGGCTGGGCTGGGAATTAGACTTACTGTAGTCATCTCCTAGTAATGATGGATATGTGTGACACTGCCTAGTAAGCCATTTTCCCATTTCTAAGCTGGCTGTGCTAATGTACAAGTTAAGAGAACAAGTGGAAATGTCTCTTTATCGACAACTCGGAGGGGTGCCAAAGGGTTTATGTAACATTCAGTCTGCAGCTGTTCACTTCGTCTATTCCCTGTTAACGCTACTTTATTACACATCAGGAATAGAAAAACAAATCTCATCTTCTGTATTTCATTGTAGTAATAACATGTAGGTATGTTATCTTGACTTTCAGATACATTTGTGTATGATTTTAACTGATAAAAAATAAGTTAGGAAACAATTTCTTTACTTTGTAATTAACAAGCCATAAAATGTCACTGATTCATTAATGTCACAGAACAAATCCTGCTTTGTATTATGGTGACAACATGTAGAATAACAGGCTCCTTAACAGATCAACAACACTGATCAGACCACAGTTGATCACTCATTGTGCTAGTATCAGGGCCTTAGCTCGGAGTTTGTACTCACCTAGAACTGCAGTTACGGCTAAACAAGGGCCCTATGACCTTTTCACCTAAGAGCTGTCAAGTTAGCAAAGGGGTCAAGGCAGTTGGAAAGAGTGCCACTAGTTCCTTGGAGGACAGTGTAAAATCCCAGAGGAGTCCCGAGCAAAGACTGATAGTGTTACCCCAGAGAGGTTTTCTCGGTGTGGGAGCCGGACTGAGCGTGGCGCTCTCTGCTCCTCCGATCTGCAGCCTCCAGCTCTGGGGCGAGGATGATTCAATTGGTCACATTACTCTGCATGGAGCCTATTAGTGTTCCCAGAAGACAGAAGACAGAGGGAGGGGGGATAAGAACAACACCTTGTCACAGTTCATTCAAAGAGCTGCTTGTTGCTGGTTGGTGTCCCGCAGCTGCTGCTGTGAGAAATTGGGTTTGTTGATAAGGCATTGCAACTCTGTGTGTAAAAGTGTGAATATATGAATGTATTTGTCTGCATCCTTGTGTTTTGTCCCCATGTTTTCTTCTTTCTTTATACATGTATTTTCTGAGGATACCTGTCATAATAGTAATACATCTTAAACGCTTAGTGAGAAAAATATAACATTGTGCACTTTCATTTCATACACATTTTCCTAAATTTCAATCTGGCATTCTGTGGAAATGTTTGGAATCTTTACTTTAATTTCAAATAAACATCTGTGAGTTTGAAGTATGTTTGCAGCCAAGCATTGTTGAAAATATATGGTACTCGTTTTAATTTGCACTCCTCCACCACTGTGTCACCTCAGAATAGTTAACATATTAACTAGGAAGTTACAGAGAAATTATTTGTGTTGACAAAAGAATAGTAGAGCTACATGACTGGAAGTTAAAAGTCAACACTATTTTTTGAACCCCGAGCAGCAGGACAGCAAGGTTGATAGGTCCATTAGTCCATCCAACACTCTATCCATTAGGGTATTCATGAAATCCAAGAAAACTTGATTTCCTTTTTTAATAATAATAAGAATAACAAATAACATCTAGTAAGTAGTGTCAAGGTTTAAGGACAGACGAGGCCTTGTTAATCACCCTGTTCAGTTCTCTCTTGCTTCCATCCAGATCTATTCACTCTGTTCTGCTTGTTCAGGACAAAATGTATTTTCATGCACAAATATCATCATTCAACAGGTTACCTCTAGTAAGGAAATTCACCTTTGAGATTTTAGTCTTTTACTTTATTTTATGATGATCAGAACAATGAGGATGATGACTTCAAAACACAGACATGCTTGCAGTCAGTCACATTAGATCATTGCAGTGTTGGACATTTATGTGAGTGATGGCCCCTCCAGTGGTCTGACTGGTTCCAATGGAGTTGGCAGATGACAGTGTCAGAATGTGAGACATTGTAGCTGTTTTACTGTAGCCTTGCCTTCATTCTCTCTCATTAGTCTGAAGAGTAAGAGATGGGTCATTCACCTACTGCTGGGACATGTCTCACCACTTTTCCACTAATCCACCCTCTCTCTCATGCCCTCTCTTTTGTGTAGTTTTAATCCAAGGGGGGACATTAGAGCTTTATGCACATGCAAGACCATGCGACTGCCTGTTCACTCGGTGTATGTCTCTGTCCTTCTTATCCGCACCTACAAAGATAATAAAATCCTTTCACACGTATTCAGTGTAGCAAGATCAAAGTTATTATATATAAGAAATATTATATTATAAATATAGATTTTTCTGGCCACTAGAGTACCACTAGTTCCTTGGAGGACAGGGTGTAAAATCCCAGAGGAGTCCCAAGCAGAGACTGATAGTCCCTCCAGAGAGATTTGCTCTCTGATCCTCCGATCTGAAGCCTCCGGCTCCAGGGCAAGGATGATTGATTTGGTACCTGGACCTTACTCTGCATGGAGCCTTAAGTGTTCCCGGACAACAGAATACAGAAGACAGAACAACACCTTGTCACAGTTGAGCACAGTGAGCAAGCTAGCTAGCTAACTTTGGTCTATGGTGAATTGTAGATCGATTGTATTTGTATATCGCCTTTCTAGTTTTCTGAACACTCAAGCAATTTTATACTACCTATCACATTCACATGACAATGACTGCCATGCAAGGTGCCAACTGCTCATTATAACATACCAAAGATTTTTCGTGGGGAGTCAAACTCAACTGCAATTCTTAGAAAAGTGATTACTTTTTAATGAGTGTGTACATTGTCTAAGTATAAGAGGCAACCATTTATTTATTAAGTCAAAGTCGAGGCAACTAAATAACCCTATGAGTTAATGGTAAATGGACTAATTACTTACATCTTCCTAGTCTCCTGACCACTCAAAGTGCTTGTATAGTGCGTATCTTGTTCACCCATTCATACAATGATTAATGGTAAATGGACCATACTTTTCTAGTCTTCCGAACACTCAAAGCACTTTTACAGTACATATCTCATTCACCCATTCACACACATTCATACACTGATGGCATTGGCTTCCATGCAAGGTGCCAACTGCTCATCAGTTTGAGGAGCTAACCATAGATACACATTTACACAACAATAGCGCAGCCTTCAGGAGCAATTTGGGGTTCAGTATCCTGTCCATCTTTCCCTCATGCAGACTGGAGGAGCCTGGGATCTTATCAATTAGTGAGGGGCCCATTCTACCTTCTGAGCCACAGCTATGGCACCTATGTTTATTGCCTTAGGCTGCAATTACTGTGGGTATGGTGGAGAGGAATTCTGTGTTTGTTAAAAAGGGGCCATGGACCCAACAAGCAACACCACTCCATCAAACTGTTACCAGTTATGCATTACTTGTCATCTCAAGCCTTACCAGCTATTACTACTCAGGAGCATCCACCATTTTGAGACTCCCCACAGTGGACCCGAAGCCATTTTCTGGGCAACATGTCAAGTGTTGTGGGTTCCCCCTTCAATGTTCCATGGTTTTCTAGCAGTGACAACAACTGTCCCTCTGAGATGAGTCAAGGTACAACTGTTTAGAGGAAGAGCTAACCTTCCATTCTCTGTGTTTCCTTGTTCTTGCCCTATCTATCAGGATAGACAAGTGTCTTTAAGACAGATGGTTAGAAAGGACTGGCTGCTCCCAGCCGTCCACTAGTGGTCACTCTCTTCTGCCTTGCTCTTACCAGAAGAAGAAATTGCACTAATGTGAGCCCTCTGGGTACGGAATCTTCATTTTCTTTTTCAAAATGATTTATTAAATACAACTCAGTTTAAGCAACACTTAGCACACCAACACCAGACCCCTGATCCTAAATACAAACAATTTAAGTCAGTTTTGTTGTCCTCTAAAAAAAAATATTTTCACTTCACAGGACCCTTTCTCTCTGAAAAGAAGATTAATTATCTGGGTCAACTTGAGACCTCCACCACTCCCCTTACACCACACTGGACTAAACTCACCTCAGCTTCACCCAGCCACTCTATCTCAGAGTATTGTGCCAGTGCAAGGCGCCCCCGCCTGTGTTTGCTGTGTGAGAGTTGTTTATGTATCTACGTTGACCACGTGATCCTGATCAGTCTTTAAGTTAGTATGAAGAAACCTGTGCGCTTCCAACTACTGTTTGGGTAGGTTTCTCAGTGCAGGCGCAGTACTAAAATGAAGTCTGGAGATAAGTCTGCAATGTGAGGTTACGGTTTGATAGCCATTTTTGAAAGTGACTTAGTAAGTTGCATATGACGAGTCAACAATGACTACACACAATCATTAGCAAAGCACTGTCTTTATTTACATGCATGTACATTAGCATGAAAAAAAGTGTGGAGATAAGTCTGCAAAGTGAGGTGACATTTTTTTTTTAAGTATATTTTTTTGGGCCTTCTGTGCCTTTAATTGATAGGACAGCTGAAGAGAGACAGAGAGAGGGGGAATGACATGCAGCAAAGGGCCGTCCAATGCGGGATTCGAACCGGGGCCAACTGCACGGCGGACTGTAGCCTCTACACACAGGTCGCCTGCACAACCCACTATGCTACCGACCACCCCAGTGAGGTGACATTTTGATCACGTTTTGAAGGTGACTGGGTAAATTGCGTCAACAATGACTTGACTTTACAGAGCAAAGCACTGTCTTCCTCTATTTACGTCCGTGCGCGTGCATGAGTGCGTACGCACGTACGTGGGGGGCTTGTTGCCAGCCTCTTGATGGAAAGTGAATTAGCCCTTAAACAGCGGAGGGATGCGTGGTGACGTCACTCGTATGCGGGCGCGTGAGTGCGTGTGTACATACGTGAGGGCTTGTTGCCGGCTTGTTCAGGTATAGGTGCGTAGTGACATCACATGCGTGTGTGCGGACATACGTGAGGGACTTGTAGCCAACCTCTTGGTAGAAAGTGATTTGACCCTTAATGATGGGGAATGCGTTAGTTGGCAGAGGGAATGCCGAGCACATTTGATTGTATTGTTGACTCTTTGTTAAACTGCACATGACGAATAAATCTGAAACATGAATAATTACTGGGCATAGGCCTACACTGTACGATTTTTGAAAATCTTACCATCACACACTGTACGAGTAATCGTCTACGATGTACGGTGTTGAAATCGTAGTCCAGATTTTACCCGAATTGGTTGATGTGAGAGAGAGTCAAACAGAGTCATTGAATATCCTTGATCAAGTAAGCATTTATTCAGTATAGCAGAGATCTCTGGAGATCACACTACAGAGCATACGTCTGTTAAAGCCAAACGCCACGTGAGATCTGACTAACAGTTGTAACTAAATAGATGTATATCTTTTTTTTCTAATCACTCCCCTGGCTGTCACCTGATTCGTCTCAGCTCATCTGCTGTCGCCCTGCTTACGTCTTACTAGCATGACTTGGTTAAAGTTGTCTATTCCCTACAAGGACACAGGGGAATGGCTCAGAGAGGAGATGGTTACAATTGTAGCTTAATTCCACATTCTCTAGGGCGGGAGGATACTGAGATACACAAGTGACAACTTCACCTTAATTCAGCCTGAGTTTAAAATCATACATTATTCCAGCAAAGCATTAGTACATTCTGCATTGTACTGCATGTGCCCTCCATCCACAACGGCCAAAGCTCACACTGTACGGTCCGATCATCGAACATGACCAGAGAGCTCACACTGTGCGGGTGAAAATGGCCCCTCTGCCCCTGCTAAGTGTCCTGTCTATTGACAGCGGTCAATAAAGATTTATTTGAAAGCTCCGCCGCCAGTTATTAGCAACATGCTAGACAAAAAGAAGAAGGCTGCCCTATTGATTGCTGCAGTACTGTGCGCTGAAAGTTCTAAAAAGAAGAGGCGCTGGCGCCTCTGGACTCGGAGATGGCTCAGCAAACGTGGACAGTACGGGTTGTCCATTTTACAGCAGGAATTGGAGGTAAGCCTACTTTTAACTTGATAACAAACGCTACGCTAAAATTCCCGTTATCCACGTTTTGACCGTCACTAACAACAGTTTTAATCAGGGTAATCAGGGTATGCCTCCATATTTTCATGCAACCGACGCGTCGCCGTGGTGACTCACTTTGCACAGGCGCACTGAGGGAGAAATGCTCCGGTCGGCTCGGGGCTCTGCATTGTGTGAAAGAATTTGTCAGCTGACCAAAATTTCTGATTTGTCAGAAATTTTTCTGATCGTCCGACGGTGGTTATAGTTACCCCTCTGTACACTGTATGGAAAAAGACGCCCGACGAAACGGGAAATTGGGCCAGCTCGTGTGTCTCAAAACTCGGGTCAAAAACGGGCTAAAATTGTACAGTGTATGCCCGGCTTGACTTGATGGCGGAGGACTACGCGATAACGTCATGCATGAGTGCGTTCGTACCTGCGTACATGAGGGGTGAGAGGTGATGACCTTTGACAGCAAATGCGCGGCAACTGAGAACATGACACGCTGAGCATTAAGTTTTGATTTGCCCCGTAAGATTTTTACAACAAGTGATTTGTGAAGAATACTTATCGGTTAGACATGATGAAGGCTGGCCGTCTGTGGACCTCACAGAAGCGCGGTGACGCTACTACTGCCTGCTGGCTGCGACTGGCTGGTGTTGTATTGTGGGGCCGGTGTAGTCAGGACCATGGCGTCAGGCATGAGTTGTCTCCAGAGGCTATGAGTTGGAGAACTGAAACGATGGACTGTCATTGAAAGTCTCGTCTCTCGTTCTGAAGACGGAGGTGAGCTGACAGGCACGATGAATTCAACAGGTGGATTAAAGTTGTCTTACATGTTGATGAGAGATGAACCGGGTGGGAAACAGACCATGAAAGACGCTGAGTGGAGGCTCGCTGGATTGACTCGCTTCTTAAACGGCTTTTGGTTTACAGAAGAGACTTGTGCACGGAGGCCAGGACATGTTTTCAGCTTCTGTTGCTGGATCTGCTGGCGTGTGTCGATGGAAACTTTGGACGTGGTCGTCCTGATTTCGTCCGAATAATATCCCCGATGGAAAAGCAAGACGAAGTCCATGTTCATGATAAGGCGAGTGAATCAATGAAGTTACTCGTAGACTGATTGGTAGCTCACTTTCCTGAATGTAGGTGGTGTGGCGTGTTTCCAGGTCGTGTGTGGAATAAGAGAGCGAAGAGAACCAGAGGGTTAGGAGGGTATTTATAGGACTGTCGGAAGTGGCACGGTTGAGGTGTGGTCCGGCTCCTGAAATTATGCTTTAAGCTCCAATCAAGGATTATTCTGTTCTGGCAGTTAGCCAACAAGCCGATAGCTAACAAGAATAAAATGAAGAAAGAGTGGGACTTTTCTTCCATGAAACTTTACTTGAACTCATTTCACTTCTTTTTCATCTCTCATTTTCATTCTATTCAGATCCGTAAAAGAACGTATTTACTCAAATCAAAGAGTCAGTAAGGAAAATTAGAGCAGTATTGTCTTCTCTTTAACTATTCATAAAACTACAGATTGGCCAAATCCCTCAATTTTTTATTGAGTGTGCCTTAAAGAGCACACTCTTTAAAACCTCTCGGGCTTATTGAGTGTGCCTGAAAGAGCACACTATTTAAAACCTCTCGGGCTTATTCTGCTTATTGAGTGTGCCTGAAAGAGCACACTCTTTAAAACCTCTCGGGCTTATTCTCGTCTTTATTCGTCTTTCTTCTGTGTTTTTTCGGTTCGCTTCTCCTCCCAGAGTTTTTGGCCCACACACACAAAACGGGTATCAAAACGACCGGCTCGGTTGGGAATGGTGTGCTATGACTTTTCTAAGAGTTTTGGCAAACGGTTTTGCATGCTTATGATAACATGCTAATGTTAATTGCTACTGTTAACATGCTAATGCTGATAATGCTAATGTTAATTGCTATTAACATGTTAATGCTAACATGTTAATGCTAACATGGTAATGTTAACATGCTAATGTTGACATGGTAATGCTAACATGCTAATGGTAATTGCTAGCGCATCAGCGCTAACATGCTAATGCTGACATGCTAATGTTAACATGCTAATGTTAATTGCTAGCGCATCATCGTTAACATGCTAATGCTAACATGCTAATGTTAATTGCTAGCGTGTCAGCGCATCAGCGCTAACATGGAACACTATGGTAGCCTCAAATGCACAGCCGCAGACATGATTATACAATCAAAACGTAGGAAAATTCCAGGTGGTCGCAGTGATAACACTGTTGAAGCTGTCTCTGTTATAGTTTTGGCTCGCTACGTGCTAATTGATCGAGTACCCCCCTCCACAGCCTCATTCACTCCAATGTTATTTTCATAAGAGATCTTTCCGGAAGGAGGAGGCTGCACCTCTGCTTTCTCTGACTCCTACAGCCAAAGTTTATACAATTTTCGTCTGAAACTTGGCAAAGACATGATCCACGAGACAAGCATTCTTCTGGTCATTTCGGATTTCAGTTTGGACACCTTATGCCATGTCCTATGCCATCTCTTCGAGGGACTTCATTTGAAGCTTTTGTGTCAGAGGGTCACAGGGAGAGGGACTGAGCATGCGCAGATGTCACTAATTACTCACACACACACACACACACACACACACACACACACACACACACACAGAGGCACAGGCACAGACTGACACACAAATAAGACAAAACTCCCCCAAGACTCCCTTCAAAATAATAGTCCCTTCAAAATAAAAGACTTAAAACTCTTCTTAACAGCTCTCACCTACTTCCACAAATTTTGGACTACAGAAATATAAATTATATCATGACATTCAGCTCATTTTACTTCTGCACTAACCTTCTACAATCATTCTACACTTTAAACTACTTCTCCTACTACTACAGATTAAAATACAAAGACATCGTACAAACTTCAAATCTTTCTACAGACCTACAATTTAAACTACTTCTCCTTTACTACAGATTAAAATACAAATACAAATACATCATACTATTAAACTTGTATTCAACTTTTTTTTTAGATTCAACTCATTTAGGACATTTCTACAGACACAAGCATGCACACACACACACACACACACACACACACACACTGTAACACACACAGACACACACACACACAGACACAGTAACACAGACACACACACACGCACACACACACAGACACACTAAACCAGGGGTCGGCAAGTAAGTTTGGACCCGGGCCAATTTTTTTTCTGACAATTCCATCGCAGGCCATGACCATGCGCGGGGGGGGGGGTTGCGTCCTGATTGGCTGAGTGAGAACCGCACGTGTATGATAATTGTACTTACTTTGCGGATTTCGTTTACGCCCACTGCGTCTGTCATGAAACAGGCAACCTGCCCTGGCAACCTGCCGTAACTAATGTATACAGAAGCGCAGATCTGCCGCTGATGTGCATTCACATCCATATTTGATATTTGAGCCGACCTTGTTTGGTTTTGTTTTTTTCATTTAATGAAACACATTTATTCACGTTGTCCGTTGCATGAGGGCCACAGGACACTTTTAATTTCCACAGGTTACAGCGCACTGCCATTCGTGTTCCAACCTGTGCGTCAAGTAAGAGGCTGCGAGGATGTTCTGGCTGCTGTCACGTTACTTATCAGCTACTTTTCAATAAATGTTGTGAAATCTGTGAAATTGTTGTATTTTGACAGGAAACATGAGGTTTAAAATATATTTAATATATATATATATATATATATATATATATATATATATATATATATATATTACATATCTACATTCCGGTTCTTCCGTGTTTTTTTCGGTTTGCTTCTCCTCCCAGAGTTTTTGTCACACATACACAAAACGGGTATCAAAACGACCGGCTTGGCCGGGAATCAATGGCTATGACTTTTCTAAGAGTTTCGGAAAACGGTTTTGCCGAAAATCGCCAAAAACCATGCCAAAAAATGAATGGGTGTGTATTACGGGAACTTTCCAGAGCTAGAGTGAGTGATGTCATTGCTAGAGTGGAGGGGGAGAGAAAAAGTCGTCGAAAAATAAATTTGTGAACTGTGACTGTGGCCGCAAATGTGAAGCTACAGAAATCATTTATAGCTAGAAACGTAGGAAAATTCGAGGCGGTCGCAGTGATAACACCGTTGAAGCTATAAGATATATAGTTTTGGCGTGACACGCAAATATGCGGCAGCAACTCCCATCCTCAGCCTCATATACTCCCATGTTAAAAAGGCGGAAGTAACGTTTCTCTCAATTGCTCCTAAGGGCACATTTCTTCATTTATCGACACAAAACGACTATGTAGACAATCAGGAAGGGCTCATCCTGCTTGTGGTTAAGCCGGTTCAATGATTGGAAATACGGTTTGGTCAGAAATCCTTCCTCTTCAAGGGAAGGTCTCAGCATTTTCTCTCTGTCTCAGGATTTTCAACTGACATTTTAACAGGTGCAGATTAGCTGCTGTTGATTAGGTCCTGGTTGCTTGGCAACCTCAGCCTGCTTGAAGGAGGAGAGGGGGGAGGGGCCAGCAGGCAGAAGCCGAGCGGTGGCCATTTTAGTAGTTCTTGGCACTTAACTTGAACTTGTCTGTCTAAAACGGCAGACAGAGACAGCAGAGCAGCTAGCGTGTTAACGCTAGCCTTAAAGACATGCTATTTGTTAACATTAGCGACCAATGCTAAAATTAGTGCTAATTAACATTAGCCACTAGGAATTCAATACTAACAAGCTAATGTTAACATGGTAATGCTAATTAACATTAGCCACTAGGAATTAAATACATGTTAATTGCTAACAAGCTAATGTTAACATGGTAATGCTAATTAACATTAGCCACTAGGAATTAAATATATGGTAATGTTAACATGTTAATGCCAACATGCTAATGTTAATTGCTAGCGCGCCAGTGCATCAGCGGTAAAATGCTAATGTTAACATGTTAATGTTAATTGCTAATGCTAACATGGTAATGCTAACATGCTAATGATAACATGTTAATGTTAACATGCTAATGTTAATTGCTATCGCATCAGCGTTAACATGCTAAAGTTAACATGGTAATGTTAACATGCTAATGTTAACATGCTAATGTTAATTGCTAGCGCATCAGCGCTAACATGCTAAGGATACCATGCTAATGCCAACATGCTAATGTTATCATGCTAATGATAATTGCTAGCGCATCAGCGCTAACATGTTAATGATAACATGTTAATGCTAAAATGCTAATGTTAATTGCTAGTGCATCAGCGCTAACATGCCAATGATAACATGCTAATGATAACATGCTAATGTTAACATGCTAATGTTAATTGCTAGCGCATTAACGCTAGCTGCTCCTGTGTCTAAATAAACATGGTAAAAACTATTTGAGGTGTGCTTTTTGAATACAGACCCCCGGCAACAGCCTCAACAGTCTCAAAATTTCTGCAGGAATTTTCTGGTACTGAATTTGCTGAGCAGTGTCAGTAATAATGTATGGGGGCGATGGGGACAGAGTCACGCACACTCAAAATTTCTTTCGAAATTTTCTAGTTCGTCTTCCTTTTTTTTCTTTCTGGTTCGCTTCTCCTCCCAGAGTTTTTGTCGCACATACACAAACAGGGTCAAAACGACCGGCTCGGTCGGGAATGGTGTGCTATGACTTTTCTAAGAGTTTCGGCAAACGGTTTTGCCAAAAATCGCCAAAAACCACAATCAAAAAATGAATGGGTGTGTATTGCGAGAACTTTCGAGAGCTAGAGTGAGTGATGTCACAGTTAGAGTGGAGAGGAGAACTCAAAACTTAGGAAAATTCGAGGCGGTCGCAGTGATAACACTGTTGAAGCTGTCACTGTTATAGTTTTGGCCCACTACACACTAATTGACTGACTACTCGCTTCCCACAGCCTCATACATTCCCATGTTATTTTGAGAAGAGTGTGTCTGCTCAGGGGACAGAGGGAGAGGGAGTGAGCACACGCGCGCACACCTGTGACTAATACTCAGACACTCACACACACACACAATGACACACAGACAGGGAGGAGAGGGGGGAGGGGCAGAAGGCAGAAGCCAGCAGGCAGAAGCCGAGCGGCGGCCATTTTAGCAGTTATTGGCACTTAATTTGAACTTGTCTGTCTAAAATGACAGTGTCAGTAATAATGTATGGGGGCGACGGGGCCAGAATTGAGTGTGCCTGAAAGAGCACACTCTTTAAAACCTCTCGGGCTTATTATTATTATTGAGTGTGCCTGAAGGAGCACACTCTTTATTATCTCTCGGGCTTATTATTCCTCTTCCGTTTCTTCCGTGTTTTTTTCGGTTCGCTTCTCATGGTAATTCCTAGCGCATCAGCGTTAAAATGCTAATGCTAACATGCTAATGTTAACATGCTAATGCTAACATAGTAATGATAACATGCTAGCGCATCAGCGCTAACATGCTAATGCTAACATGCCAATGCTAACATGCTAATGTTAACTGTTAGCCCATCAGCACTAACATGCTAATGGTAACATGCCAATGCTAACTGTTAGCACATCAGCGCTAACATGCTAATGTTAACATGCTAATGGTAACTGTTATCCCATCAGCGCTAACATGCTAATGTTAACATGCTAATGTTAACTGTTAGCCCATCAGCGCTAACATGCTAATGCTAAAATGCGAATGCTAACATGCTAATGTTAACATGCTAATGCTAACATGACAATGCTAACATGCTAATGTTAACTGTTAGCCCATCAGCACTAACATGCTAATGGTAAAATGCCAATGCTAACTGTTAACACATCAGCGTTAACATGCTAATGTTAACATGCTAATGGTAACTGTTAGCCCATCACCACCAACATGCGAATGCTAACATGCTAGTGTTAACATGCTAATGCTAACATGACAATGTTAACATGCTAATGTTAACTGTTAGCCCATCAGCGCTAACATGCTAATGGTAACATGCCAATGCTAACTGTTAGCACATCAACGCTAACATGCTAATGCTAACATGCTAATGCTAAAATGCTAATGTTAACTGTTAGCCCATCAGCGCTAACATGCTAATGCTAACATGCGAATGGTAACATGCTAATGTTAACATGCTAATGGTAACATGCTAATGTTAACTGTTAGCCCATCAGCGCTAACATGCTAATGGTAACATGCCAATGCTAACTGTTAGCACATCAACGCTAACATGCTAATGTTAACATGCTAATGCTAAAATGCTAATGTTAACTGTTAGCCCATCAGCGCTAACATGCTAATGCTAACATGCGAATGCTAACATGCTAATGTTAACATGCTAATGCTAACATGCTAATGTTAACTGTTAGCCCATCAGCGCTAACATGCTAATGGTAACATGCTAATGCTAACATGCTAATGCTAACTGCTAGCCCATCAGTGTTAACATGTTAATGTTAACATGGTAATGATAACATGCTAATGTTAACATGCTAATGCTAAAATGCTAATGTTAACATGTTAATGGTAACATGTTTATGTTAACTGTTAGCCTATAAGCACATCAGCGCTAACATGCTAATGTTAACATGCTAATGTTAACTGTTAGCCCATCAGCGCTAACATGCTAATGCTAAAATGAGAATGGTAACATGCTAATGTTAACATGCTAATGCTAACATGCGAATGTTAACATGCTAATGTTAACATGTTAATGTTAACATGCTAATGTTAACTGATAGCCCATCAGCGTTAACAATGCTAATGCTAACATGCTAATGCTAAAATGCTAATGTTAACATGTTACTGCTAACATGCTAATGTTAACCGCTAGTGCATCAGCGCTAACATGCTAATGCTAACATGCCAATGCTAACTGCTAGCCCATCAGCGTTAACATGCTAATGGTAACATGCTAATGTTAACATGCTAATGTTAACTGTTAGCCCATCAGCGCTAACATGCTAATGTTAAAATGCGAATACTAACATGCTAATATTAACATGCTAATGTTAACATGCTAATGTTAACTGCTAGCCCATCAGCGTTAACATGTTAATGTTAACATGCTAATGCTAACATGTTAATGCTAATATGTTAATGCTAAAATGCTAATGTTAACATGTTAATGCTAACATGCTAATGTTAACTGCTAGCCCATCAGTGGTAACATGCTAATACTAACATGCTAATGCTAACATGCTAATGTTAACTGCTAGTCCATCATTGTTAACATGCTAATGCTAAAATGCTAATGTTAATTGCTAGCACGTAAGCGCTAGCTGCTCCTGTGTCTAAATAAACATGTTAAAAATGACTGTTTGAGGTGTGCTTTTTGAATACAGACCCCCAGCAACAGCCCACTCGTCACTCTCAAAATTTCTTTTCTAGTACTAAATTTGCTGAGCAGTGTCGACGGGGCCAGAGTCAGGCACACTCAAAATTTCTTTAGAAATTTTTCTAGTTTCTTTTGAAATTTTCAAGTTCCTGTCTTTCGTCTTCCGTTTCTTACGTGGTTATTTTGGTTCGCTTCTCCTCCCAGAGTTTTTGTCGCACACACACAAAAGAGGTATCAAAACGACCGGCTCGGCCGGGAATGGTGTGCTATGACTTTTCTAAGAGTTTCGGCAAACGGTTTTGCCAAAAATCGCCAAAAAATGAATGGGTGTGTATTGGGAGAACTTTCGAGAGCTTGAGTGCGTGATGTCATCGCTAGAGTGAAGAGGGAGAGAAAAAGTCGACGAAAAATAAATTTGTAAACTGCGACTGTGTCGTCTCACTCACATTCGTCTGCTAAAGCTGTCACATTTATAGTTTTGGCGTGACACACAAAGATGCGGCAGCAACACCCATTCGCAGCCTCATACACTCCCATGTTATTTTGAGAAGAGTGTGTCTGCTCGGGGGACAGAGGGAGAGGGAGTGAGCACGCACGCAGCCCCGGTCCTGGCCACATTTGCACCCCCCCCCCCCTCTAGATTGTCGCCTGGGATCTGTCTGTCCGCCGCCCCTCCTCCGCCTTGCCAAACCCCCGCTCCACTAACATGATGAGCGGTATAGAAAATTGCCAAGGTTTTTTTCTTTTTCGGGCGCTCGTGCGCCCCTCACAGAGACTGCGCCCAGGGCGGCCGCCCACATTGCCCATAGCTAAGACCGGCCCTGCACGCACGCGCACCTGTGACTAATTACTCAGACACTCACACACACACACACACTGACACACGGAGAGGGGGAGGGGCTATTTTAAAAATAAGAGTCAGAAGGCAGAAGGCAGCAGGCAGAAGCCCAGCGACGGCTATTTTAGCAGTTATTGGCACTTAATTTGAACTTCAGTCTAAAATGACAGTGTCAGTAATAATGTATGGGGACGACAGGGCCAGAGTCAGGTACACTCAAAATTTCTTTAGAAATTTTCTAGTTTCTGTTTCTGCTTTGTTTGTACCACCTGTAATCACTGATGAACCTGATATTAGAGGTTCCAATGTTTTTCAGTGATCAGTGGTCTAAATATTTTCTGTCTCTTTCTGTCACTGTTTTGCTGTTGAAAGGATGAGTTTAAGGGGCAAGGAGAGCGTGATTTACATATAATCTTCACACTAAGGTAGACATTGTCTCTTCTCTAGAGATCCCCTTTGAATCCTCAGATGGTGGACACACTTTTGACACTTGGACATTTCTTTCACATATCCATATTCATGCATTGACATATTTGAACTTTTTGAATCTACTGTCTATCACACACAAAGAATTCGACTGGAACTGTTTCTCTCTGCCGTTGTTTTCACCTAGATCTTATATAAATCAACACAGTTTCTTGGCTACAGAGATTATTGAAATAACCAACACAGTAAAATAATGAGGCCCTGCTACCAGAAGATGGAGCTATTTTACACCAAATAACTCAGGACTTGCCACCTCGGAGACGGAGTGTGTGCAGAAACAACAGAGCTGAAATCATGAGTGACAGTGCTCATTTATTGTACTTTGTACAGAAAGAAAAAAAAAACTGTTTCAACAAGCAAAAGTTAAAGCAATGTGGATCTGTTTTGTTGTACATTTCTTTTAAAGTGAGTCTTGAATATAATACATAATACATGTTTAACCATTAAGCTGCAGTGTAAAGTTCTGCTTTAAGTATTTATTTCATGGTAGAGCCAAATAAAAACATCTGTGTATGAATATGTGTGTTATTTACATTTTGTGGACAAAGTAAGGAATTATTCAGCTCAATTCATGGGCTATGAGTATCAGTGAATATCACTATCTTGTTGGTGTGCACGACCACAGATGTCAGTAGTGTGATCAAGAATCCATATTCCTTACATGCATTATTTAAATGCAGTGAGCATTTCATGTTTAAACTGTAAGTGGTTTTCATAATCATCTAAAATTTGATTGATTTTACTTTTGTTTTATGAGCATTAAATAATTTGGCTGTAAGAAATGTAAAAGTTGACATTTCACATATTAACAATACAACAGTTATCCTAAATTAAAGTATTAAAGGTTATATTGAAAATCAATATTGACAGAGTTAAAGCTGTACAGTCATGCATATGTTTTATAAACTGTGTTATGTTACACAGGCTAGGTTTTGGATACTGGATTGAATTTGATTCTCTCCCTGAAGAGGGAAAAAAAAATTCTGGGGAAAATATTTTATTTTATGTATGGTGCACCAAGTTCAAAAGACATTTAGTTAAGACATTAATTCAAGTAAACACATTGTGGTGTCCAATTCAATTCATTAATAAATCTAGATTAAACTAGTCCAGTGTGCACTTATCTTCCAGGTGGGTTACAATAAGGTGATTCATCAAGTAAACTACCACCAAGTTCAAACTTTGTGTACTCTGTACTGAAAAAGGCCTATGGTGTCTTTACTACTTTTCTCCTTATTTCAGATTGAGTCCTGTAACTTCACCTTTATATTAGAGATACGTAGTTTTATTATTTTAAAGCAGGCCGCTGGGACAGCCTCATCTCATTCCACAGAGTTCCCTCAACCACTAGAGAGCTGAGCAGACAGAGGTTATTGATTTCTGTAGACAGAAAAGGGAAAGTGTTGAGATGAAAGGCAAAACAATGAAACAGAGAAACTTCTTTCATGTTTCAAGAGAGAGAAAAACCACAGTCACAAACTAAAAGACATCTTTTGCTAAATCTATACTAAGAAGACCTTCCACGTCTACGTATATTTATCCTCACTATTATCTGAAGTTTTGTCAGAGCTAAAATCCTGTATGTATCTGTGTGTGTGTGTGTGTGTGCGTGTGTGCTGGAGGTAGCTGCTTCCTGTGAATCAGATCCAGAGACAGCCTCTGTGGTAAAAAGCCATTTAAAGCCACAGAGCTGATCTTATATCAGCTGTTCTCTACATGATCTGCTGGTACAATGTTTCAAAGTGTGAGGCCATTTGACATCATCATGGTCTAGTGTGGAAGTCCAATCATGGCCATGAGTTTGGAAAGAAATATAAAATCTTAACAGGTTTCTGGAGACAGATTTTCCTGTATAGAAACAGTTTTCCTTTCCTGTCAACAACCTGATGAATATTTTGTCGATTGCTGGATTAACTGCCATTTTTGTGTCATGCTCCTCTTGTTCATCAACCAAATCCCAACAACAAATTAATTTTAATACACTTCTAAGTAACACTTTCTATTGTGTAAAATTCATAATTTTCACTTCTGCTACTTCTAACTTAGATGATGAAGATCCATTCACTTCATTAATAATAACTTTTCATGGTAAGAACTTGAATTTAATGAGAATCAGAATCAGACTCATTGCCAAGTAGGTTTTCAAATACAAATACAAAAACATCAATAATAAGAATAAGAGCAAGAACAAGAATAATTCGATGTGACTTTTCAACTTCACTACAATGGATGGTTTGATCTGATCAAAGTTCATCTGTGATAGATGTTGGCAGACAGATAGTTCATATAATCACTTGGCCTAGATATTCTTCTGAAAGTTTTCTAACCAAACGTTTACTAGTTTGTTAAAAAAAAAAAAAGAGCCAAAAAACAAGGTCAAGATTAAACTCAATTACAAGCACCAGATCATTCATGAGTACAGGACCAATCACTCTTTTAAAAGAGTTGATTTCTTAAGAACATGACAATGGTGAGATCTCACGATTATACAGAATATGATCATAAGAGTCTTGATTGTTACAGCAGTGGAGTGACCCTTAAACAGCCCGGACTGGGAGAAATATGATCCTAGTTCCGAGCCTACGGTCAGCTGAACAGGTTCAGCTCAGCTCATGCTGGTGTTCAGCTGAATTATTTAGCTTGTTGCTTTGGCTACTGTCTATGGCAGGCAGGGTGGGTTGAACATGACTGCTCTACAGAAAAGAGAGTGTTTGAGTATTGTTTCCCTGTAAAGAAGAATTAAAGCTCAGTCTTTGACTCTGTTGTCGTTTTGTCTATCAGCTGGCCTTAAATCAGCCTGAAATCATGAATGCTCATGCTCCCCAGGCAGATATAACACTTATAAGTTTTACAAATTGAAAAAACAAAAACTTGTTGTGCTTCCGTGCCCTCTACAATGACACAGTGTACAGACACACTGATTGGCAGGATGACACCATCTGTCCAGCACTATAACATAAATATAAAAATATAGGTTTTTAGAGAAATACTTGATTTTTTCTGTTTGCAGAGAGCCTGCATGTCCCATTGCAAGTCATGGCTGTTCACAAGGTTCATGTTTTGGCATAGATGATTAGATCCACCCCCAGTAACTGAATTACACTCCAACAAGTGACCAGTATTATGTTCAATTTCTAATATTTATAACAAAGAGATTTCATGGAAATAGGTTCAGATTTAAGAAAGTTAGAGATGATTTTGTATTAGACCTCGACTATGCATGTCAAATCGAACATGGTGTCTACAGTATGTAGTTCCTCCTCATTCACTTTGGCACGGCAGCTCCCCCTGAAGCCTGGGGGTGGTTTGTCCTGGGGTGGCAGATCACTGGAAGGGCTGCTTTGTCCCTCCAAAATTGTCGTGGAGACCAGGGGGTGGGTTTGGTAGAAGTGGCTTAAGAGAGTGATTTGAGCAAGATTTTGACTTGTGTATATAGGGATGGGAATCGAGAACCGGTTCTTGTTGAGAACCTGTTCCGTGCATTTCAATTCCATGGAATCGTTTAGCAGTTTATCTAACGATTATCTTATCGATTCCAGAAAGCACAAATTATGTTACCTAACTTCCGCAAGAAGTTACGCACGCTCGATTCCAGCAAGCACAACTAATTACGTCTTGTAACTTACGCAAGTTTTGCACGTGCAGTGCAATCAGTAGTAAACAATGTCACCCACTCGGTTCAAACGCTCCAAAGTTTGGCTGCATTTTACCAAAACAGATGGCAACAGGGCGACTTGCAATTATTGCAAAGTGGAGATAACAGCGTCGGGAGGGAACACGACGAACATGCAAAAACATTTGCACACACAACATGCAATATTTTTAAATGAATGTCTTGTTTTTGACACGCTTCGGACTGGAGATTAATCTCAACTTAGCAGCAGCAGCAGCAGCAGCAGCCAGGCTATGACCACCTCTGCGGTTACTACGGAAGGTAGTTATACATCGTTACTATTATCTAGGCTGTGGGCCTCTTTTGACCTCGCTGTTGGTTTTGTAAGGTCGTGATACTTCTAACTAAACAAAGTTGATGCTGATGAAACAGTTTGTTCTCCTTTTTTGCCCAAATGAGAATCGATAAGACAATCAATAAAGAATCGAATCGTTAAGCAAAATCGATAATGGAATCAGAATCGTAAAAATGTTATCAATTCACATCCCTATGTGTATATCCAAACTACCTACTGTAGCTTTAAGGTTAAGAGTACTTCTTACAAACAAACAAGTAGTTAAAGGTTCAGAGTCTAAGCTTTAGTGACATACATGGTAAAATTGTAGACTGCAACCAACTCACTTACTGCTTGCCTTCCTAGCGTGAAGGAAAAAGTATAGATGGGTGCGAAACCTAAGGAAAACATAAATGGCTCTATCTAGAGCCAGTATTTGGTTTGACCATTCTGGAGATACTGTAGAAACTTGGCAGTCAACATGATGGAGGATGCTCTCTCTCTGTAGATCTTAGTGGAACTGTTGGGTCTCTGTAAATAATATTGTAAAGAGTACGGTCTAGACCTGCTCTGTATGAAAAGAATTTGTATTTTATTTATCATTTTATGATTATTTTGAGTATTTATGAGTTTGATCTCAATGAGTTATTTTTGTTTACCATTATTTTATACATTTTTCCTGTGGAAATGACCTTCCTGCACTCTGCCTTTTCCATACTGTACCTCCTGGGCTTCTTTAGCCCCTCCCCTCTGCCCTCACAGTGCCGTTTTGCATTGCTGAGGGAGCAGAGGTGCAGAAGAAGAGACAGAAGGCGAATAATATGTTTTAATGTCTTCTGCAGGGGCAAATAAACGCAGGAAACTCAGTCATCTTCCTTCATGCCCCAACCACACACCAGATACAATGGCCCTATATAAATAAAACTGAATTGAATTGAATTAAATCTTACTACATCATAACAGTGCCCAGTGTCCATTTTACTAATTTAAATATCTTTAAAATAGACAGAAGTCACCTTTTGACATGACCTGTCTATGAACGCTGTTGCTCTTCTTGCACTGAGATTTACAAATAGTGATGCTATTTTCAGAGGAACTTCACAAGGAACTTTTATCTTAACATGATCTGAAAGGAAGTTAAGGTCAAAGTGCAGTGTCACTGAGGTCACAGCCATATTGGCAGATTAGACCTGGTCTAGACAAATCCCCCTTATCTCTTTCCCCACTGGTGTTGGAATGCATCTCATATGGTCACAATGTGGAGGCATGTTGCTTTGACATGCTACTGAACTGACTGGCTCAGGCATAGCAGCATCCTGTGAGAGTGTGTTGAGAATGCATGACTGTTTTCATTGGTCGCTGTGCTAAGACAACTGTCATTGCTTCACTGCATTAAAGAATATCACAGTTATTCAGTCTCTCTTTTAGTGTAACAGGCCCAACTCTTTTCTCTCAGACTCTTTCTAACTGTCCCTCCTGTTCTGCTGTGAAATGAGAACCCTTGTTGCTGATTCTAATGAATGCTGGGTAATCTGACCGGTGACTCTCCTCAGATCTAGACACTGCTTCTTTATGTTGCTGACAAAGCTGCTAGCTTGACATTTGGTCATGATTGAAGCAAAGTGCTGCTTTGATGGCGAGCTTACATCTACAATAGAAGGTAAATCATAATGAGCTATTACAACCAGTCATAACAAAGATCACGTCCATAAAACATCCTCATATTTTACTGTAAATGGATACTGTGAAAATTTACAATACGTCAGGCTAAATGGTGCTAAATTGTTGTCAAAGTGAGCAGGACAAGAGTTTTAATATTAATAATATGAATAATAATACTTGCCACAGGATGAATCTTTGCATTTTTGGTGACCCTGTGACTTTCTTGACTGTTGCACAATAACAACAATAAACTGAGACTACTCAGAATTTGGCCTAAATATTGGACATTAAAACTAGCATACAAATAACAATATATTCCTTTACAATATATAAGCTTTATATATATTATCCACAGCATCACAATATTACCCATATTGTGTGTATATTATATTGCATGTTTATCATATTTGTGTGTATATTTTTTATTTTATATTTTATGTTGTGTTTTTTTGTTTTTTTCCTCTTCTCCCAAGTATTTTTTATTGTGAGATTTCTTACCATTTTAAAGTGACAAACAACATATATACACGCAAACACACACATAACAACAACAACAACAACAACAACAATAGTAATAAAGTTTAAATAATGCTAATAATAATAATAACCGAGACAATAACATTAATAATGAAAATAAATGAATAAATAAATAAATACATTTAACTTTGGCACAAACTATAACAGACACAAAAAAAATAAATACACACACAGGCTTGACAGAGTTGATTGTCCACTGAAATGCACCAAATATATATATATAAGATTAGATACTCTAAGAAGGGGGTCAACTACAGTTTCAAGTACTCCAGGATAGGTCTCTATACACCATAGAATTTCTGTAAGTTGTCAGGTATCTCGTATCTCAATTTTTCAATATGGAGAATTCCTACCAGCTCCCTCAGCCAGGTGTCAAACCTGGGTGGTGAGTCGGATTTCCACACTTTCAAAATACATCTCTTTGCTATGATCATACCATAGGCCACCATTGTGTTAACATTCCCACCCATCTTGACCAAAGTGTTAGAGATGCCAAATAAAGCAATTTCAGGATCAGGCTCCAGGTTTACTTTAAGTACATGGAAATACCATCTGAAAATTGAGGGGGGGGATTTGGGGAAAGATCTTATGCAGCCTGGCCTTTGAATAGTGTAACCTATGTATGACCTTGAATTGGATCAACTGTAGCCTAGCATTGACTGAACAATAGTGGATGGCATTCAGAGCTTGTTTCCATATCTCGTCTTGGATTATGATGTTAAGATCAGCCTCCCACATTTGTTTAAATTTAACAGCAGGTTGTGCAAGTTTGTAGGAAAAAGTATGGACCATCTTTGAAATCAACCCTTTTGCTACTGGTGGACCAAGCAAGAGCTTAAAAATAGAGTTTTCTTCTGGCAGGGATTCAAATGATGGAATGCGTTGTCTTATGTAGTGGCGGACCTGTAAGTATCTTGGCAGGTCATATTTCTTTTGTAATAATTCAAATGAACAAAGATGTTCATTAACATAAAAATCTTTTATGGACTCCATTGCTTGATTATGCCATATGGAGGCATGCACTGATGTCTCTGGAAGTTCACAAAATTTTCTGATCTGCATCCAAATTTTTACAGTATTAAATATTGTGTAGTGCTCTCCCCTACAAGACTGTCTTGTCCTTGGAGATTAAAAGAGATCTGCCTTGAGGGAAGTATTTTGAGGTAGGCTTTGTTCTATTGCTAACAGGATGGTATCCCATTCTGTGGACCAGGGGCATCAGCTTGTTGCCAGTAAACCATCGCTCTACAGTTAGCGGCCCTGTAATAATGTAAAAAACATGGTAGACCTAAGCCTTCAAATTCCTTTGGCTTTTGAAGATGTTGTTTAGAAATTCTATGTGTCTTATAGCCCCTGATGAATGGTAAAATCACAGAGTCAATCATTTTGATCCCTCCATGAAGTTATATTTAAAAAGTAACTATGTTTTTTAGTGAGTTTAACCCCTAGGTATTTAGGTATTTATTTGATTCTCTTAACAGTGTTCTTAAAAGTGATGTTTTAACTGACGAACCTTCTGTTGAAAGCCGGCCCCCTGTTGATTGTTCTTTTCATTTTGAGCCTGTGTCTATTTCTGAGGTCCATAGTGCGCTAAAAAAATTGGACTCTGCTGGTCCAGATAGTTTGGATCCATTTTTTAAAAAACTGGCTGCTGACTTAATTGCTGAGCCCTTAACTAATATGTTTAATCTAAGCCTCAGCACAAATAAATTTCCTAAAGTCTGGAAATCAGCGTTTGTCCTCCCACTGCTAAAAGGAGGCGAACCCTCAGTTGTTAATAATTACAGACCTATCTCCAAATTATGTATTCTGGCAAAAGTGTTTGAAAAATTGGTATGTGATCAACTGAAGGATTTTTTGGAATCTTGGAACATTCTAAATCACCTTCAGTCAGGTTTTAGAAAACATCACAGCACCACTACTGCTGCCCTAAAAGTCCTAAATGATGTGTTTGAGGCTTTGGACTCGAGAAAGTTCTCTGTGGCTCTGTTTATTGATCTGTCTAAAGCATTTGACACGGTGGATCACAATCTCCTTATAAAAATTCTTGGCAGGAATGGTGTCTCCGAACAAGCTGCCTCTTGGTTTGACGATTATTGGCCAATAGGACACAATGTGTTCAGATGGCTGGAGTTAGCTCCACCTTTCTTGAGGTCACAAAAGGCGTACCTCAAGGATCAGTACTAGGGCCCATTTTATTCACAATTTACATTAATGATTTGTGTGCAAATATGTCAAATGCCTCATACCACCATTATGCGGATGATACTGTCATTTATTGTTGCTCACAATCAATTCATCAGGCTTTTCAAATTTTACTTTTGATGCAGTGCAAATCCGTTTGGAGAAACTAAAACTGGTTTTAAATGCTGATAAATCTAAATTAATGTTTTTCTCAAATTCATCTGTTCCCATAGAAAATATCCCTTCAATCAGAACTGCCCGGGGTGAAACTCTAGAGCTAGTCACCAGCTATAAGTACCTGGGTTTCACTATTGATGTGGAGCTCTCATTTATATTGCATATCAAAAATTTGATATCAAAACTAAGGGTGAAGCTCGGTTTCTATTACAGAAATAAATCATGTTTTTCTCTCAGAGTTCGGAAGCTTCTAATATTAGCCACTTTCCTACCTGTACTTGATTATGGCGATGTTGTATATATGTCTGCGTCAACCAGCTGCCTTCTTCCCCAGACTCCTGTGTATCACTGTGCTCTACGGTTCATCACTGGTTGTCGCCGCCTCACCCATCACTGTGAACTATATACAAAAGCTGGCATGCCTTCCTTGGAGATGAGACGCTACACACACTGGATAACTCTGGTGTATAAGGCTCTTCTTGGCTTAACTCCTACTTTTTTATGCACTTTCCTTCGGAAAACCGAAAGCCGCTATGCACTTCGCTCAAGTGATTTTCTACATCTTGCTGCGCCTCGAGTCTGAACTGAAACAGGTAAAAAAGCTTTCAGTTTCTCTGCCCCGTCTTCTTGGAACGCCCTCCAATGCGAACTTAAAATTGCAGAACTTCTTCCTCTGGAAGCATTCCGCTCCATCTTAAAAAAAAGACAATGGAAATCATTTAAACAGTGCCTATGCTTTTAAACTGGTAATGTATCTATAACTGTTACTGTTGTTTGTCTGTTTTTTACCATTATGACGTGTGCTGCTGCCTTTCTTGGCCAGGTCACCCTTGTGAAAGAGGTCTTGATCTCAATGGGTTTTTTTATCTGGTTAAATAAAGGTTATAAACACTGTTTTTTGAGATGTTAAACTTGGTTGAGGTCACGAACATGGGGTCTAAATCACCTGTGAGCAACAGAAGATCACTTTTTTGCCAGTTTATGGTGTACCCTGATACCTTACCAAACTCATTTATCAAATCATGCAAGTACAGGACAGATTGTTCAGGGTCTGTTAAAAAGATAGCAATGGCATCAGCATAAAGTGATATTTTATGACTAATACCGTCAATAATGATAGGGTTAATAAACTTATTTTCCCTTATACTAATTGCCAGTGGCTCGATGGCCAGTGCAAAAAGTAATGGTGAGAGGGCTCTCTCGAACGGAAAGAAATGAGATCTGTTTATGGTTAGTAACAATAGAAGCAGTTGGGTTAAAGTAGACCATCCGTATCCAGGAAACAAATGTCTCTCCTAGGCCAAATGACTCCATCACTCTAAACAGGTATCCCCACTCCACTTGGTCAAATGCTTTTTCGGCATCCAAACATAACAATAGCCTGTTTCGAATCTGTAACGTATTTGTAATACATCATATTTATTAACCATCTTGTATTGAAAAAAGAATATCTGTTCGGAATGAACCCATTCTGGTCACTATGAATAAGGGATTCGATATAGCGGCTTAATCTGTTGGCCAATATTTTAGTGAAAATTTTGAAATCCATATTAAGCATAGAGATTGGATGGTAAGAGCCAGGGTTTGTGTCATCTCTGTCTGGTTTAAATATGAGAGCAATGTCCGCATTATATAGTGTGGGTGGCAATTTTTCCATCACAGTGGAATGGGACAGCATTCTGAGTAGGAGTGGAGATAACTGCTGTGAGAACTTTTTATAGAACCCTGGCCCGAAATCATCAGGCACAGGGGCCTTTCCACTGGCAAAAGATTTAATAGAACCTATCACTTCATTTATAGTTACTTTCGCATTCAGAGCCTCTCGTGAAGCGTTGTCCAATTTAGGGAAAGGAACATTTTTAAGCCAAGAATTTATATCACCCTTTGCTTTTGATTTGTATAAATCTTGATAAAACTCTACAAAACGCTCATTTATTGATTTTGGATGAGTGAGTTCATCTCCAGCACCTGATCTAATTCTAAGTATTGCCCTACTATTTTGCTGCCCTCTAAGTTGACGGGCTAGCAGCGTTTGTGGCTTGTCCCCAAGCTCAAAATAGCGTGTCTGCAGACGGGACAATTGATCACTGACTTGTTTTGTTAGGGTTGTATTATACTCATATTTAAGGTTAATAATTTCCTGCAGTGTTTGATTATTGTTGTTTTTTTATATTGTGTCTCCAGTTGAGATAACTTGCTATCAATTTCAACCAACCTTGAGTTCCTTGATTTTTTTAACGATGCCTCATAAGAAATAATGTGACCCCTCATAACTACTAGCGTTTCCCATAGGTTTGAGTCTGAGGTATCTGAGGTGTCATTAGTATTTAAAAATTCGTCCAATTTATCTGACATGTATTTACAGAATTTTGCATCATTAATCAAATAAGGACAGAACCTCCAAGTCATTTGTTGCTTTTGTTGCTTGAAATCTAAGTTAACACTAACTGGAGCATGATCTGAAATAACAATGTTGTGATATCTGGTATCCAGCACGTTTGATAGGAGCTTAGAGTCTAATAGAAAAAGATCAATGCGTGAATATGAGTTATGCAGTTTATCAAAAAAGAATACTCTCTATCAGTTGGATGTTGCAATCGCCAAATATCCACAACATTGTTTAATGAAATAAGGTTATTTAAAGTGACTGATGCATTTGAAGGCCCTGCCTGTTTTTTTGAAGACCTGTCTAGATGCCAATCCAAGCTCGCATTAAAATCTCCAGCAATAATTAAGTTTGTGTTTGAGAGACCTGGGAGTTTATGAAATGTCTTACGAAAAAAGCCTGCATCGTCGGCATTTGGGCCATAGATGTTAAGCAGACTAACGTGCATAGAATAAAGTTGTCCAGTTACAATTAGAAATCTGTCATCACTGATAGTTTTTATATGTTGAAAAGCTATATTCTTTTTAATTATAATGGCTACCCCTCGTGCCTTGCTAGAAAATGTGGATTGAAATATGTGTCCCGCCCAGCTGCACCTTAAACGAGACTGCTCTGATGGTATAATATGAGTTTCCTGTAAAAACACCAAGTCAGAAGATAAAGATTTTAAATGAATGAAAACCTTTGCTCGTTTAATAGGATGTCCTAATCCCCTTACATTTCAACTTACCATAGTAACCCCCTTACTTCCACTACTATTCACTGGCAGCATGACATTAAGACAGATACTGCTTGGATAGTGGACACATTAATAGCCTCAGACAGAAATGCAGAAAAACATACATATATACCGAACGTGTACAACGTCCCACCCTCCCCCCTATACCACTTTCCCAAACAAAGTAGGAAATAACCCTGGTTAAACATACTGTTGAAGGGGGAAGATCTAGCATCTCACTTCCCCTCTGATATGGAGATCTTATAAGTGAATCACCCACATTGAAGTGCATACTGCAATTATTGTAAAATAAATATTCAGAATGAAAAATATTATAGATCCTGTAAACATTTAACAAAGTAAGCATAATTCAGGCACTATGCAGGTATTGTCCTGAACTATTGTTACATGAATTAGAGTTTGAAAGCAGCCATAAGAGCGGCCTTAGTCATTTTTGGGCATAGAAGTTGTCCATGGTTATCAGCACTCACAGTCTCTCCTGGGACAACCTTACTTAGCCAGATTGTCTGCAAAGTTCTCTGCCTCCTCCGGTGTGTTAAACATTGAAGGGACGTTGCTATGGGTAATTCTCAGGCGAGCAGGGTAAACAAATCCCGTGCGAAGACCAGCAGACTTGAGCCTTTTCCTGGAGTCATCAAAGAGTTGATCAAATCAAAATCAAATCAATTTTATTTGTATAGCCCAAAGTCACAAAGTACATTTGCCTCAGAGGGCTTTACAATCTGTACAGTGAGTGACACCCTCTGTCCTTAGACCCTCGTTCCAGTGAGGAAAAACTTGCCCACAAAAAACCTTTAACAGGGAAAAAAGGTGGAAGAAACCTCAGGAAGAGCCACAGAGGAGGAATCCCTCTCCCAGGATGGACAGACGTGCAATAGATGTCACGTGTACAGAACAAATCAACACAAACATATTGTACAATTACAATGACAAAATGACAATGATCACAATGAATGATGACCACAGTAGCAGATATGGTAGCAATAATGACAGTAATAATATGCGTAGTGGACGTCGTGCAGGATCACAGCAGCAGCCACGATTCACGAAAACCTGCTGGACAACAGAGCACAGAAACTCCGGGGAAGTTTGGTTAGTAACATGCATTAATGAGACATGTATGTTTACAGATGGTGTGAGAGAGAGAGAGAGAGAGAGAGAGAGAGAGAGAGAGAGAGAGAGAGAGAGGGGAGAGAGGGGGGGGAAAGGGGGGGGGGGGGGGTGAAAGAGAGGGTTTTCGGTAAGGGAGATGTGACTGCATTTTCAACCAATACCGTGCCTGGCTATGAAACGGGCTTGTGTAGGACCCAAATGCAGCACAACAGCAAGGGATACTTAGTAATGTTCTTTATTGAGGAACTCACAGCAGGCGATATGGCAGGTGAGAGAGAGGGAATAAGTCCTGAGTTCAATCGGAGAGTCTGTGGCGACGAACTGGAGCAGAGGGGCAGACTGCCCGGGGAAACCTCCAAACAGCCAGGGAAACAGGCAGACAGACACCAGAAACACTGAGGCAGAACTCGTGGTTGGGGACGAAAAGCTGAGGTGATTACCGGGGCAGAGACAGACGAGCAGGTCAAAGGCAGGCAGGGTCGGCAACGGGAGATCAGTCCGGACAAAAGTGCTGGAAAGACTTGCATGACGCGAAGAACAATCTGGCAAAGAGTGTCTGGAGGTTGGTGCTTAAATACAGGGTTGATTACTGATGAGGAGCAGGTGTGGGAGGCGGGAGAAACCATGGTGACTGATGAGGAGGCGGGGCTGACAGGTGAGTCCTCAGATGAAGAGTCCACAGAGGACGATGGCGGGTCCACCTCGCTAGGGCCGGGGATGGGTGGGGCACCAGAGGCGCTCAGGCGGGGGTTATCAGTGGACGGGCGTATCCAGGAGGGCTGGTCCGGGTGCTGCCGGTGGAAGTCAGTAATGAGCTGAGGGTCAAGGATGTAGCTGGCGGGGACCCACGACCTCTCCTCTGGACCATAACCCTCCCAGTCAACCAGGTACTGGATGCCCCTCCCACGGCGACGAGAGCGGATAAGCCGTCGCACCGTGTAGGCTGGGTCTCCATTGATAAGGCGAGGTGGCGGAGGAGTCGGGGTAGCAGGAATCAAGGGACTCTCCAGAACCGGCTTGATTTTTGAGACATGGAATGTGGGGTGTACTCGCATGGACCTGGGAAGCTTGAGGCGGACTGCAGCAGGGTTGATGACCTTCTGAATTTCGTAGGGGCCGATGAACTTGGGTGCCAGTTTCTTCGAGTCGACCCGGAGTGGTAGGTCCCGGGTTGACAACCACACCTTCTGTCCCACTTGGTAAGCAGGAGCCGAGGTGCGGCGACGATTGGCCAAGGCTGTGTAACGGCCCACCGACCGCAGGAGAGTGGATCTGGCCTGGGACCAGGTGCGGCGACACCGGCGGATGAAAGCCTGTACAGAGGAGCAAGAAACCTCCCTCTCCTGGGCTGGAAATAGGGGTGGCTGGTATCCATAAGCACACTGGAACGGGGAGAGACCAGTGGAGGAGCTGAGGAGTGTGTTATGGGCATATTCTACCCAAAGCAACTGCTGTGACCAGGACGTGGGGTCACTGGAGACCATACACCGGAGAGCCACCTCCATCTCCTGGTTTTTCCGCTCCGTCTGGCCGTTAGATTGAGGATGAAACCCGGATGACAGGCTGGCCGTGGCCCCGATGAGAGAGCAGAACTCTCTCCAAAAGACCGAGGAGAACTGCGGTCCTCGGTCAGAGACCACATCGACTGGAAGACCATGGAGCCAGAATATGTGCTGGAGGACCAGTTCAGCAGTCTCTTTGGCTGAAGGGAGCTTGGGCAGGGGAATGAAGTGGGCCATCTTGCTAAACCGGTCTACCACGGTAAGGATAGTGGTGTGTCCTTGAGATGGTGGTAGACCGGTCACAAAGTCCAGCGATATGTGGGACCAGGGACGATGGGGAACTGGAAGCGGGAGCAGGTGAACCAGACAGAGAGGCTGGTGGGAAGGATTTGTTCCGGTTGCAGACAGGGCAGGCCTTGACAAACCCCTGGGTGTCCAGGTCCAGGGAGTCCCACCAGAATCGGCGCTGAAGAACCTCCTTGGTCCTCTGGATGGCAGGTGAGGTGCGTGTTGTGGGCCCACTGGAGCACCTCAGAACGGAGGTGGGCCGGGACGAAGAGCCGGTTGGGGGGACAGGCGCTGGGACCTGGTTGCTCCTCCAGCGCCGTCCTAACTCTCTCCTCAACCCCCATGTAAGGTGACGGCCAGGCGAGCAGAGGAAGGATGGTGTCGCTGCCGTGGAAACCTCTTCCTCTTCCTTCAGGAACTGGCGGGAGAGGGCGTCAGGCTTACGTTGCGGGTTCCCGGGCGATAGGAGAGAGTGAAATTGAATCTGGTGAGAAAGAGGGACCAGCGGGCCTGTCTGGAGTTCAGTCTTCTGGCTAACCTGATGTATTCTAGGTTCTTGTGGTCCGTCCATACGAGAAATGGTTGTTCGGCCCCCTCCAGCCAGTGACGGCCACTCGTCCAGTGCCAATTGACCGCCAGAGCTCCGATTTCCATGTCATAGTTCATTTCTCGCGGGAGTCAGGCGTCGAGAGAAAAAGGGCGCAGGGTGGAGCTTCTGGTCATCAGTAGCCCGCTGAGACAGGACAGCCCCCACCCCGACATCAGAGGCGTCTACTCTCCACCACGAACTGTCTCTTGGGGCGGGCATACGCAGGATAGGCGCAGAGGTGAAGCGATTCTTGAGGGTCTGGAAGGCATCTGTGGCGGCGGAGGACCAGCTGAAGGGAGACTTTTGGGAGGAGGTGAGAGCTGTGAAGGGGCTGCCACGGCTGTATCCCCGAATGAAACGACGGTAAAAATTGGCGAACCCCAGGAATCTTTTGTAGCTGCTTCCGGGAGTCAGGAACAGGCCAGGCGGCGACGGCAGAGACCTGGGCGGATCCATCTGGATGCTCCCTGGCCGACAATGTATCCAAGAAAGGAGACTGATGGATGGGAAACTCGCATTTCTCTGCTTAACAAACAGCGAGTTTTCCAGGAGCCGTTGAAGAACCCCCTGAACATGGTGGATGTGGTCCTCCTTGGTCTTGGAGAAAATTAGAATGTCATCCAAGTAGACGAAGACATGCTTGTTAAGCATGTCCCGGAGCACGTCGTTGAGCAGAGCCTGGAGACGGCGGGGGGCGTTGGTGAGGCCAAAAGGCATCACCAGTATTCATAGTGTCCAGTAGGTGTGTTGAAGCTGTCTTTCACTCGTCGCCCTCCCGAATTCGCACCAGGTGTAGGCGTTGCGGAGGTCCAGTTTGGTGAAGATGGTAGCCCCCTCAAGGATTCAAAGGAAACGAGATGAGGGGTAGGGAGAACGATTCTTCACTGTTATGTCGTTGAGGCCTCGGTAGTCGATGCAGGGCCTCAATGATTTGTCCTTCTTCTCGACAAAAAAGAACCCCGCTCCAGCAGGGGAGGATGACGGACGGATGATGCCAGCCACCAGGGAGTCGTTAATGTAGTCCTCCATGGCCTTCCTCTCTGGAGTGGACAGGGAGTAAAGACGACCTCGGGGAGGACTGGTGCCGGGTAGAAGATCTATGGCACAGTCATATGGACGGTGAGGAGGCAAAGAGGTCGCCTTCGCCTTGCTGAAAACCTCCCTGAAATCGTGGTACTCTGGCGGGACCCCATCAGATCAGGAGCCAACGTGGTGCAGGGCCTGGACTGAGGAGCGGAGGCCTGCTTGAGACAGACTGGGTGACAGGCCGAGCTCCAGCCCAGAATGGCTCCCGTCGCCCAGTCATGTGGGGTTGTGGCGCCGAGCCAGGGATATCCCAAAATGAGCGGGATACGCGGAGGATCCAAGATGTGAAACGTGATAGTTTCGTGGTGGTTGCCGGAGAGAAGCATCTGCACTGGAACAGTTCTGAGGAGTGACGGTCCCAGCAGGTGGACCGTCCAGGCGTGTGGCGGGACAGGCTGAGGCAGCGGAACCCTTTCTATCTCCAACTGCTGGGCCAGCTCTTTATTATAATGGAGACGTCGGCACAGAGTCAATGAGACGGCAAGGGAGTGGAGCCCCCTTAGCAGCAGGCGACCATGGCAGAGGGGGCGTTTCTTAGGGACAGTTCAGAGGTCGGACTCCCCAGTACATCCCTCGCTACTGGTGAGACCTGGCTTTTGCTGGATACCTGGAGACGAAGTGTCCGTCTTGTCCACAGTACAGACATAGGTTGTGTCTTTGACGACGCTGGCGTTCCTCTGGTGACAGATGGGGTTCTGCCAACCTGCATAGGTTCTGAATCTCCCTCTGAGGTTCAGGCCGGGAAGAGGATACCTCCGGTACTGCACGGAACTGGGAAGGAAGAGGATGCCCAAACCGTCCTCGCCGTCTCTCCTCCCGCCTGGCCTGGATGGCGTCGGTCCACCCCGCGTGTGAGTTCGATGAGCTCGTCCAATGTGGCAGGGAGATCATATGACACCAGCTCGTCCTTAACATACTCCTCAAGCCCCTGTAGGTAGGCGTCGCACTGGGGCTCGGTGTTCCATTTACTCTGGCAAGCCCTGGTGCGAAAGTCAATAGAGTAGTCAGCCAGGGAGCGGTCCCCTGGTGGAGGTTCAGGACCGCCCATAGCTCTGGACCCTGGGAAGGTGGGCCAAAACCTTCCGGAGCCAGCAGCGAAGTCTCTGAAGGAGCTGCAAGCAGGAGTTTGACGTTCCATTCACGGTTCCCCACAGGCGGGCCCTCCCCGTGAGGTGATTAATGGTGAACGCCACTTTGGCCTCCTCAGAGGCGAATGTGTGTGGCTGCAGGGCGAACAGGATAGAGCAGTTCGTAATAAACGGATTACAGATCTCTGGGTTCCCCGCATAACGTTCCGGAGCCCCAACTCGGGGTTCAGAAACTGGACCAGGTGGCGTTGGTTGGAGTACGGCAGCAGGCGCTGTTGCAGGTAGGTTCTGGCCCATATTCCGTGAGAGCACAGCAGTGAGCTGCTGGATCTGTGAAGCTAATGCTTCACAGATGTCTGCTCCTGGTTAGCGGCAGCCTGTTGTTGAGTGACAGTAGCCTGGCGTACCTCGGCTGCGGTGGAAGCAAGCAATGCCTGTTTGCGGGAGATGTTTCTCCACCCTCCAGGCGTAGCTCTGGCGAAGCGGTGTGTGCTGGGTCCATGCTGGGGCCAGATTGTACTGAAACGGGCTTGTGTAGGACCCAAATGCAGCACAACAGCAAGGGATACTTAGTAATGTTCTTTATTGAGGAACTCACAGCAGGCGATATGGCAGGTGAGAGAGAGGGAATAAGTCCTGGAGTCAATCGGAGAGTCGTGGCGACGAACTGGGAGCAGGGGACAGACTAGCCAAGTAAGGATGACCTGAGCCAGCCCTAATTATAAGCTTTATCAAAGAGAAAGTCTTAAGTCTATTCTTAAAAGTGTTGACCGTGTCTGCCTCCCGAACCCAGATGGTAGTTCCACAGAAGAGGAGCTTGAAAGCTGAAAGCTCTGGCTCCCAATCTAATTTGGAGACTATAGGAACCACAAGGAACCCAGCGTCCTGAGAGCGCAGTGTTCTAGAGTGAGTAAGGTATTATGGCCGAAGATTTTGTAAGTAAGGAGGAAGAATTTAAATTCTATTCTAGATTTAAAGGTAGCCAATGCAAGGAAGCCAAATGGGAGAGATGTGATGTCTGATCTTGGTTCCTGTCAGAACACGTGCAGCAGCATTCTGAATTAACTGCAAAGTCCTAAGAGACTTATTAGAGCGCCTGATAACAAAGAGTACAATAGTCCAGCCTTGAAGTAACAAATGCGTGGACTAGTTTTTTCTGCATCCGCTTGAGAGATAATGCGTCTGATTTTAGCGATGTTACGTAAGTGGAAGAATGCAGTCCTCGAAATTTGTTTTATATGGACATTAAAGGACAAATCTGGAGCTGGAGGCCAGGGTGATCCCATCTAAAGTAACTAAGTCTCTAGAAAGAGAGTTTCTGAGGTGTTTGGGTCCAATTACAAGAACTTCAGTTTTGTCTGAATTTAACATCAAAAAATTGTAGGTCATCCAACTTTTTATATTTGAGTTTAGTTAACTGATTGGTTGCATCAGGCTTGATCGATAAATATAATTGGGTGTCGTCAGCATAGCAATGAAAATAATAGTGATTCCTAATAATGTTCCCTAAAGGAAGCATATATAAACTAAATAGACGTGGTCCTAGTACAGAACCTTGTGGGACTCCATGACAAACGTTGGTATGCATGGAGGATTCATCATTGACGTGAACAAACTGAAATCGATCTAAGAAATACGATTTAAACCAGCTTAGGGCGATTCCTTTGATGCCAATTTGATGTTCCAGTCTCTGTAAAAGAATTTGATGGTCAGTGGTGTCAAATGCAGCACTAAGATCTAACAGGACAAGTACAGAGAGTCCTTTGTCTGATGCCATTAGGAGGTCATTGTAAATTTACTAATGCAGTCTGTGCTATGAGCACTCTAAATCCTGACTGAAAATCCTCAAATAGACTATTGTTATGGAGAAAGTCACACAGCTGATTAGCTACAGCTTTCTCAGTATCTTAGAGAGAAAGGGAAGGTTTGATACCGGTCTGTAGTTGGCTAAGACTCTGGGTCTAGAGTGGGCTTTTAAGAAGAGGTTTAATTACAGCTACCTTAAAGGACTGGTGGTACATATCCTGATAATAAAGACGATAATCGTATCCAATAAGAATGACTAACTAGAGGTAAAACATCCTTGAGCAGCCTGGTTGGGATGGGTTCCCTAAAGAGACAGGTTGATGGCTTAGCTGCAGAAATGATTAAAGTTATTTGATGAAGGTCGATGGGAGAAAAAGAGTCTAAATACATATCAGGGTTTACAGCTGTTTCCAAACTTGCTGTATCGGAATGCAGATCAATGACTGTTAAAGGCAAGAGGTGATGGATTTTGTCTCTAATAGTTAACTTTTATCATTAAAGAAGCTCATGAAGTCATTGCTACTTAGACCTAAAGGAATAGATGGTTCAGTAGAGCTGTGATTCTCTGTTAGCCTGGCTACAGTGCTGAAGAGAAACCTGGGGTTGTTCTTATTCTCCTCTATTAATGAAGAGTAGTAGGCTGCTCTGGCATTATGGAGAGCCTTCCTGTATGTTTTGAAATTATCTTGCCAGACTAGACGAGATTCTTCCAGTTTAGTGGCACGCCATTTGCGTTCAGATTTACGTGCCTCTTGCTTTAATTTACGAGTCTGCTGGCTATACCATGGTGCTAACCTCCTTTGTTTAATTGTCTCCTTTTTCAGAGGTGCAATAGAGTCTAGAGTTGTCCGTAATGAGCCTGTAATACTATCAACAAGATGGTCTATTTGTGAGGGGCTAAAGGAAGCAGACAAGTCCTCTGTTACATTGAGACATGGCATTGAATTCAATGCTGAAGGAATCACTTCCTTAAATTTGGCTACAGCACTATCAGATAAACATCTGCTGTAGCAGTTTCTACACAAAGGCTTATAGTCCAGTAATATGAACTCAAAGGTTATTAAAAAATGGTCAGACAGAAGAGGATTCTGTGGAAAGACAATTAGATTATCAATTTCAATGCCATATGAGAGAACAAGATCAAGAGTGTGGTTCAGACAATGAGTCGGTTTATTTACACTTTGACAGAAGCCAATTGAGTCTAATAGAGAGATAAACGCAGTACTAAGACTATCATTGTGGTTGTCCACATGAATGTTAAAATCACCTACAATATTTAATAGTTGATGCTGTTTCATAATCTCAGCTGGAAAATCCAGAAAGATATGGATGCGCTGACCTTCATGCATCAGAGGGGATTGTTGATATTTTATGTATTTAAGTAAGAATAAGTATTAAATACTGGACCACTGAATGATAACTACTATTTTTGCATGTATGATTTGTAACAATAATTATGGATGTAGTTAAATTTCATTTCTTTAATGTATTTTGATTTGATTCATTTAAAATTAGTTGATGAATGAATTGGTTTACTGCACTTCAGTTATTTAGAACACTCTGTACCAGTTGGTATTCGCACCATCCAAAGGGGAAACCCGTTAGGGGAAAAACACAACCATTGTCATGTTAATTCATTCTGTTCAACAGTCTTCAGGCAGCTTCTAGAGTTTTCTGGTGGGACTCAGACTTCAGATCTTGTTCTTTGAAGAGTTCTGTTTTGCATGTGATCTAGAAACTCTGTTATAGAAAGGATTTCCCACTCTTCTGTCATCTTTAACTTTCTGTTGACTGCTCTCAGCTGCAGGGAGAATGAATGTGGCTTTGAAAAATAACTTCATTACAAGTTACTTTTCTTGAACAAAATCCGAGTGACATACTGAAATAAGTCAGTTCAGAATGGAATAATTTCTTAAACTTTTAAATGTGTTACTGTTTTGCATCTTCTGCAACTTTTTGATTCTATGATTATCAGGACAGAATACTGCTTTAACAATTCTTTTTATTTTAGGCAGTAAAGTCATTTCCTTTTGTGTGATAGTTGATCGCATGCAAACATTCCAGAGAAAAAAAGAAAGCAAAGTGAAGAGAAGGCATCTGTTCCTCATCCTGGTATTAAATGAGTGGAAACCTATTTGTGGAATGAAAGAGCAGCCAAAGCTGGAGGGCGTGCTGTGTGTGTGTGTGTGTGTGTGTGTGTGTGTGTGTGTGTGTGTGTGTGTGTGTGTGTGTGTGTGTGTGACTGACTGACTGACTGAGAGAGGAGACAACGGGAAAGAGTGGAATAACGTAGTTTGCCAGTCCACTGAGCCAGCAGGAGCATGGGTTGCTTTATTTTTCATCATCTTCCTGGGCTTACATTCTGTCATCTTATATTTATGTGCACACCTCCCTGTGGTCTGTTAGGTTGAAGAAAAAGTCAGAAGACCAGACATCCCCATATTTGAACTATTTTATGCACATTAGTTTCAAAACATAGCAAGAAGGAAATCAGTTAATCAGTATCCTAAAAGAGATTAAAGATCAATCTCTGTCAAACATAAACACCAAGATCTGAAACCTTCAAACCTTCTAATGTCATGGGCCTGGAACACTTAAAGTCTTTTTGTCATTTTGGTGTGACACAATTTTTTACATTTCCAATTAGCCTACTGAAATAGTGTAGCAACACTAATGCACATTTATTTAATGTTTCACTGCAAGATGGGTCTAATTCAGTGTCAGATATCAATATGTGATGAATGCAGACTATGGCTAGAAAAATATCTGACCAGAGAGATATTATCGGCTAAACTCATCTGCAGCAAAACAAAATAGAAAAAAAATAGTTTCAGTCTAGAGTCCTAACACTTCTTGGTCATTTCACTTTCATCATGTGTTTTATTCCAAAAAGGGCACAAAATTCTGATTGGTTGGTTTGCAGTCATGTTGGAGAATTTATGTCACACCTGTCAAGTTACGTTTTTGTCCTGTCTCCATGTTTGTCTTGTGACTTCCTGTTTTATTTTGGAAATTAACTCTACTCTCGTTTCAGGTCACCTGCCCTTCCTCATGTGTCACCAGTCTGATTGTCTCCCCTGATTCCTCATTGTGTCCACCTGTTCCCCATTTCCATGTGTTTATAGTCTGCGTCTCCCTTTGTCCTGTGCCAGTGTGTCATGTCCTTTGTCTTGAGCACCAGCCTTCTTGTCACAGTGTAGTCAGAAATATTCTTGTAATCTAGTTTTTTTGTTTGTTTTCTTCTTGTTCCTCGTAAGAGTGATTTTTTTTTTTTTTTTTTTTGTTGGCCTTCGCCTTTTGTAGATAATCTTGTAGTCTAGGTTTTTGTTTTCTTCTATTCCTCATTAGAGTTTTTTTTTTTTTGGCCTTTTGCAGATAATGTTGTAGTCTAGGTTTTTGTTGTTTTCTTGTATTCCTGGTTAGAGTGATTTTTTTATTTTTTATTTATTTATTTTTCTCAAACACTTCACATAACAGAGATGAAGTGTTCAAAAATAAGGAAAGAACAAAAGTGTAGGAATGTACATTGAATTTTTCAACTGTTGCACAGTTCATCCATCACCTGTACACAGTACTCTTGGCCATATTGGATGTAGATCAAAGTAACTGTGTTGAATAATTATAACCAGAGCTGTGGTCCCACTCAATCCAGCATGATGAAAATATGAAATATATATCAGGTCAGCCAGGTCCAACTACAATTCCAGGACACTACATGAGGCATTTTGCCATATGGACCAAATAGAAAGGGAGCTGAAATGAAATGACCTCAGTTCATGATGCTGACAAACCTTCAGCATCCTCCACCTGCTCTGACTGAGCAAGGTGCCTTGTGGTGGCTAGTGTCTGCTCATGCAGGTTGCCATATAGTTTACAGCTCAGTGTTCAAATTTCAATCAATCAGTCAAATTTTATTTGTATAGCCCAAAAGAAGTTCACCATAAAAACTTAAACTAAATAAAAATTAAATCAACATCTCCAACAGTCCAAAATAAGAGAATTAAATATGGACTCCATAATATCAGGTCTTTGTCCTCTAAAGCTGTTTTAGTCAATGAATTAATATCTGATTATGATATTGATTTGTTCTGTCTCACTGAAACCTGGCTGCAGGAGGATGAATATGTTAGCTTAAATGAATCCACTCCTCCAAGTCATTATAATACTCATGTTCCTCAAAGTACTGGTCAAGGTGGTGGAGTTGGAGCCATATTTGACTCAAGCCTATTAATAAATCCTAAACCTAAACTAAATTATAATTAATTTGAAAGTCTTGTTCTTAGCCTCACTCACCCAACCTGGAAAACATTGCAGCCAATTTTATTTGTTACAATATATCGAGCTCCTGGTCCTTATTCTGAATTTTTATCTGAATTTGCAGAATTTGCATCAGGCTTGATCCTTAAAACAGATAAAGTAATTATTGTAGGTGATTTTAACATTCATGTGGACAACCATGATAGTCTTAGTACTTGGCTTCTGTCAGAGTGTAAATAAACCGACTCATTGTCTGAACACACTCTTGATCTTGTTCTCTCATATGGCATTGAAATTGATCATCTAATTGTCTTTCCACAGAACCCTCTTCTGTCTGACCATCTTTTAATAACCTTTGAGTTCATATTACTGGACTATAAGTCTTTGTCCAGAATTTCCTACAGCAGATGTTTATCTGATAGTGCTGTAGCCAAATTTAAGGAAGTGATTCCTTCAGCATTGAATTCAATGCCATGTCTCAATGTAACAGAGGACTTGTCTGCTTCCTTTAGCCCCTCACAAATAGACCATCTTGTTGATAGTATTACAGGCTCATTACGGACAACTCTAGACTCTGTTGCACCTCTGAAAAAGGAGACAATTAAACAAAGAAGGCTAGCACCATGGTATAGCCAGCAGACTTGCAAATTAAAGCAGGAGGCACGCAAATCTGAACGCAAATGGCATGCCACTAAACTGGAAGAATCTCGTCTAGTCTGGCAAGATAATCTCAAAACATACAGGAATGCTCTCCATAATGCCAGAGCAGCCTACTACTCTTCATTAATAGAGGAGAATAAGAACAACCCCAGGTTTCTCTTCAGCACTGTAGCCAGGCTAACAGAGAATCACAGCTCTACAGAACCATCTATTGCTTTAGGTTTAAGTAGCAATGACTTCATGAGCTTCTTTAATGATAAAATTATAACTATTAGAGACAAAATTAATCACCTCTTGCCCTCAACAGGCACAGATCTGCCTTCTTACACAGCAAGTTTAGAACCAGCTGTAAAACCTGATATGTATTTAGACTGTTCTCCATTGGCCTTAATCAAATAACTTCAATAACTTCATCTAAGCCGTCAACCTGTCTCTTAGACCCCATCCCAACCAGGCTGCTCAAAGATGTTTTACCTCTAGTTGGCCCTTCTTTATTGAATCTGATTAATATGTCTTTATTATCAGGATATGTACCACATATTACATTAAATTGCATATGCAATTGGACCCAAACACCTCAGAAACTCTCTTTCTAGAGACTTAGTTACTTTAGATGGGATCACCCTGGCCTCCAGCTCCACCGTGAAGAATCTTGGAGTTGTTTTTGATCAGGATTTGTCCTTTAACGTGCACATAAAACAAATTTTGAAGACTGCATTCTTCCACTTATGTAACATCGCAAAAATTAGACAAGCGGATGCAGAGAAACTAGTCCACCCAGTGGAGTATAGTTTCCAAAAGTAGATTGGGAGCCAGAGGTTTCAGCTATCAAGCTCCTCTTCTGTGGAACAAACTACTAACTACTACTACTACTACTACTACTACTACTACTACTACTACTGAGGTACTTGCTATACAGAATATCTCCATTTAGAATTTTAGATAAGATTATCATTAATCTATATGCAGTATTTTAATGGTGAAGGTGAAGTTAATTAGTAGTTTTATTAGAGTTAACTCATGATAAGCTGAAAATGTTATTCTGATAAATAACTACTATCTCTAGTAGCCAGGGTTCTTGCTGTCTCTCAAATAAATGTAGTGGAGTAAAAAATCCAGAAATACCAGAGGCCAATAGAAATATATAAAGAAGCATAAAATGTGCCTAAAGTGACAAAATGGGACTTTTGATTTATTTACAACTGATAACAGCTGCAAAATGTATCATACCTCTGCCATTAGTGCACACAGGGTCTGACAACTCAGCTCTAAGTGGTTTATGCATTTTTTTATGAGAAACTTCTTAACCACTGTTCAGTTTGTCTAACCAAAACATGATCCAGCTAAGTTCCATGTGTCTGATTGTCTAAATATAGACAGGCTACTCTGAGTCTAGTCATTTCTGACTCTCTAAACTCTCTTGCTGTCTGCTTCACATTTACTTTGTTCATGAAGACGAGCCATTTGGAAACCAGATTCACTCTCTCTTTCCAGTTATTTCAGACATGGGTGAGAGAATGTGGTTAAATATGGCAGCTTAAAGCAAAGCTGACATGTTTGCATTTGATAGTGTGTGGGAGGGGTGTGGCAGTAATTCCAACATCTGTATGATCAGTGCCCACACTGAGAATGTGAAGAGGAAGAATGTTGAAGTGGAAAGTTAGACCAATCTGTTGGGTGAAAAACTCAAGTAGAGGATGGGGAAGTCTTTTCACAAATACACTACTAATCACCAAAAAGACACAAAAGAAGTGTAATGTACCACACTGACAAAACTTTTTGTGGAGTAAAAACATTCTCTTTATGTTTTAAGGGAGAGGCTATACTTCAATATAGTCCTTTCTTGGCACTAGAATTCTAGTGGTTAGTGGTACAACATCTTGTGTCACTTCCACATCATTTAAAGATGTACTAGTAGGTTTTAGTGGCATCACGGAGTGAAATTGTAAACCGACTGAATGCCCTTCACCTCACCCTGTTCCTTCAAGTGTGTAGGAGAAACTGTGGATAAACACAAAACAGGCAAAAACAGACAAAACCCCATCTAGAGCTAGTGTTTATTTTTAGTAGTCTTTTCTTGACTACTGTACAAACAGGGCAGACTCTGTGGAAGAAGACCTCAGCATCTGTGGAGTAACAGAAATATAATGATTCTTTTTTAAAAATTATTCACTAATAAAGGGCGGCAGTAGCTCAGTCCATAGGGACTTGACTTGGGAACTGGAGGGTGGCCGGTTCAAGTCCCACATGGACCAAAAATATGGAAGGTGGACTGGTAGCTGGAGAGGTGCCAGTTCACCTCCTGGGCACTGCCGAGGTGAACTGCACCGACCCCCCTCCCCCCCCCACCCCAACAGCACGCTGGCCGCTGGTCTGGCTGGCTGCCCATCACTCCACCATCTCTCTCCACATTTGCATGTCTATGCCCTTGTACTGCGTGTGTGTGTGTGTGTGTCCAGGTTAAAATGCATGTAAAAAATAAAATAGAGTGAAAAAAGAATTTCCCCATCGAGGGATTAATAAAGTATATCTTCTTCTAAACATAGTTTTGAATATTGTATTCCATTTCCAATAAATCTGCTTAAATGTTGCATACAAAATTTTTTAATCAGATTTTAACTTTAACTTTGGGCCACAATAATGTTACATTCACTCATGGCAGCACTGTGCCTCTACACACACAACTGTGTAAGCAAATATACACCGCCTTTAGCTTTGATTACGGCACACATTTGCTGTGGCATTGTTTCGATAAGCTTCTGCAATGTCAGAACATTTATTTCCATCCAGAGTTTTTCCGGCAAGATCTTATATTGATGATGGGAGAATCACACCGCTTACTCTCTGAACCTGAACCACTCATTTACAATGTGAGCCTGATGAATCTTGGCATTGGATTCATCTTGGAATATGCCTGTGCCTACAGGGAATAAAACTTCATTGATGGCAAGACCTGGTCATCCAGTATATTCAGTTAGTCAGCTGACCTCATTCTTTGAGGACATGACATTGCTGAACCTAGACCTGACTAATTGCAGCAACCCCAGATCATAACACTGCCGCCACAGGCTTGTACGGTGGGCACTAGGCATGATGGGTGCATCACTTCATCCGCCTCTCTTCTTACCCTGATGTGCCCAAGATGATGGTTCACCACCATCCTTCCAGGTTTTAATGATGTGTTGGACAGTTCTTAATCTGATTGTAGTAGATTCAGAAATCTCCTTAGTTGTTTTCTTTGCTTGATGCAGGCCAATCATTGACGCCTCTGAAACTGATTAACATCCTTTCCATGAGCAGTTGGCACCTTGCATGGCAGTCAATGTCATCAGTGTATAAATGTGTGTGTGAATGGGTGAATGAGATATGTAGTGTAAAAGAGCTTTGAGTGGTCGGAAGACTAGAAAGGTGCTATATAAGTACAGTCCATTTAGCATTTACATCCACTAGATCCATACACATCCATACATCCCCACCCAAAAACATCTCATCATGTTTCAAAAAATGCCTCAGAGGGCTTTACAATCTGTACAGGGAGTGACACCCTCTGTCCTTAGACCCTCGGTTCCAGTGAGATGATCACAATGAATGATTACAGTAGCAGATATGGTAGCAATAATGACAGTAATAATATATGTAGTAGACGTCGTGCAGGATCCCAGCAGCAGCCACGATCCACGAGAACCTGCTGGACGACTCCGGGGGAGTTTGGTTAGTAACATGCATTAATGAGACATGTATGTTTACAGATGGTGAGAGAGAGAGAGAGAGAGAGAGAGAGAGAGGAGTGAAGTCCCCCGGCAGTCTAATCCTATGGCAGCATAACTAAGGGATGACCAGAGCCAGCCCTAACTATAGGCTTTATCAAAACTCTTGATGACACATGCAATCATGTTCTAGCCCTGTAGGTGGGAGGTTTTTGTTTCTTGTCCCAGAACTGCCTCTATGTACTGAGTATGGGATCTGTGCTCTAAAATTAACTACCCAGGCAAAGTGGGGGTGTTACCCTTCCAGTCACCCCTGCCCATACACTACTCAGCCTCTGAGCCATGAACCTGTCTCACTTTACTGCACTTGGTTGGCATGAGAGTATCTGCAGGGGTATTGCAGCATCCTGGGTGATGAGCTACCCAGCACTGTTCAATGGCTGTGTTAAGGTGGTATAAGAGATTGTTATCTGTTATGATGGTGAACTTTGAAACTGGTAGTTAACCTCTAAACTCTTCCGTATCCACACACTTAAGAGCAAGCAGACCAAGTTTCATACTGTTGTAGTAATTCTTCTCCGCATTACGCAGTCTCTGATTGGCATACACTATTAATATTTCCTTCCTGCCCTGTTGATATAAAACTGTGCCTAATACCAAGGTACTGGCATCTGTCTCAACAGTGAAGGGAAGAGGGAAGTCAGCATAACCAACAAATAACTAAGAAGCAATGGTGAGTTTCTCTTTCAGTAGCTTGAAGGCTTCCTGGCACTTTGTGGTCCATAAACTTCCAGCTGTTTAGACTTGCATACACTGGTGTTTCTGACATATGCATTCACCATGTCATGTAGAGCATAAGCTCTATATTATATCTATCATGTCCAATTAATGCATGTTACTAATTTAGCTTCTTCCCTGGAGTTTTTCTGCCTTTTTATCATACAGGTTCTGCTATGAAATTGGGCACTTTAATACAGGCGTTTATGGAGACTGACTAACTTCTGCAGCCTGTCTCAAGTGGACCCTCAAAGAATTACAGTTTTAGCACTTCAGCATTGACTTAATTTCCCTGCACCGAAGGTTGCTGCTTGCCTGAAAATATGAATTGTTATGTTTTTTTAATCTTAGAATGAGCCATGTTCCTACAGTAGCCCCAAATAGACATAAAATTCATGCTTTTTGAGTGTTTTGTGGTGACGATAGTTTCTCCTTCATGCTAGGATGCTAGGAAAGAGGTAGTGAAACGTTGTCGTTGCAATAAGCAACTACACCAATAGGTTCCACTAAGTCTTACACATTAGACCTTAAACTTTCAGTTAGTTGTGCAAAGAAGGGTGTTCTTGATAAAGATTTATGTTATGTTAGATACATGTTGAATTATATTTTATGTAATCAAAGAAGCTAACATGCATCAGCTCCAGTCACCAACAGTATGGGGACATGGTGATTGTTTGGGTTCAGTCTGCTACTGCAGTCAGAATTCTGGTTCTGATTAAAGATATACTGTCATCTCATCATGTGAAGTAAAAAGAATTACCTGCACTGAAGATGATGTATAAGCCTTAGTGTCTCTCTCTTTCTCTCCTACTGTCTTACTGAGTGTGTGTGTACTTTATGTGTTGAATGTGTGTACAGTGGGGTCACGTTTTGGGTTGCACTCTGAGAAATGACATGCCACCTCAGCTTCATAAAAAACTTGATTGTTTCCAGGGGAAAACTGAGAGTGCTAACTGACAGGTGAGGATGAGGGAAGCCGGGTTATAGTCCCTCTGTTCTCCTTCCTGCCTGACCTCATTCTAGCCTGTAAAAACCAGCTCCCACTGAGGACACACTCCATTTTTGCTCACCACCTCATTTAGGTTTTATTTGATTTTTTCATGAGCTTGTAAGGCTGATTTACACCGCTATGCCTTCCAGCAAGACAGTTTTACAACACCATCGTATACCAAAGTACTCTAAAGCATTTAAGACATTACACCCAAATATCACTTCTACTGTTACCTCCCCTAGTCATCTGCAATCCTGGTTTTACCTTCAGTGGCATCTTTCCTTCACCTGTAAGCATTTCTCTTTATTGGACCTCTGTGTGATCTCGACCTTACTGGTCTTTTCCTTGCCAGTGAATTGCCACCCATAAATACCAATCCAATTTAATAGTATCCTCTCTAACCAGATCCTGAGGCACTCAGCATGCATGGACACATGCACGCACACACACACCATGAATGGTCAAGGGTCATGAGGCTCGTCAAAAATAATAATAAATATTCTCGGGAAAATTCAGTAATTCAGTTTTTCAGATGTTATGCAGTAGATATGTTTCAATACAGACCAAAATGTTGGACAGGAAGAAGTAACTGACCTGCTAACTATCTGTGTCCTCAGGTACTGAGACTAGAGAATACATCTTCAGCCAGATTCATCTAAAGTACAGTAAAGGATATATTCAAACACTGCACCTCTGCCCATTTGTCCTAGAGAGACGAATGATCCACTTCTGAGTTCATGAAGCTATTTTGGTCATTGAGAGCTGCTCCAGTTTTTTAGCATCTCTCTAATAGTGAGTGAGACATTAGAGTTTCAGGGGCTCTCTGAGGACAAGATGAGTTCATATTGAATATATATCCCCAAGAGTTGACGAGGAAGAATTAAATTAGGCCAGTCCGTCTCTGCTGATACACTGTAGGCCTGACCTTTCTACTGATGAGTCCTGGAGTTTGTAATCTGCAGCTCTCAAACTGAAAAAGGCAGAAACTTGTGGTATGTGTGTGTGTGTGTGTGTGTGTGTGTTCTCCTACTAATATATCCTCCCTGATGACGTCTTTGTATTTTGCATGAGAGTGCGGTTAAAGAGTATCTGGTGAGGCAGGGGAAAATGCAGGGAAGTGGAATGACTTGTGTGAGAAGAGAGGAAGAAAGTTTTGAGAGGGAGAGAAAGTGACAACAAAGATTAAAAAGCAGGAGTAGGAGAAAGGCAACAGACGTGTGACAAGGAACAGAGAATCATTGTTCTGACTTCAGCCACCACTCATTGTGTGTTTGTCTGGCAGATTAGAGTTTAAATGGCCACAGACGAGGTGAAGGCATTTGTGTACCATCCAACAGCCTGAGTTAAGTTCCAGATGTCTAACAACAAGGTGAAATGTGTAGCTTGATGAGCTTGAATAGAAAGTGAACCTTTTCCCCGTTTTCCCTAAATGTGTTTTATTTATTCCTCATGTGTACTCCCTCTGTTGTTTTAGCCCAATTACTACAAATCACATGTCACTGATGACTCTCCCAAAGGGAATTGCTATTGAAGTTGTTTCCCACTTTCCAACTCATTTTACTTATTTCCTTATAATTCATAAAAATGAAACTAAGAATCAAGCTCCAAAAGCTCCAAAGTCTTAGGTTGTTTTTAAGACTCTGCTTCCAGTGATTAAGCTAGGGCAAAGAGAGCCACAGAGGACATGCCATGACTTATTTTTTATTAAATGTGTCTTGATGTAAAAGACCTGATAAATGTATATTTTCCTATATATATAGGTTGAAATAAAGAATAGACAATAACAGTTTCTAATAATCTAATCTAAACCTGATGCTGTCTCCTGTTTTGATTATCCATGTGTGCACATTCAACACATATAATGCAGATTACCCTGTCTTTGTGTCTTTGAAGTTTGGAACATCTTCTGGCTAACTCCTCCGCCATGTACATAAACGTGCATATGTACAGTACCCTCCCTACCCCCTCAAAAACCATGGTGTAATTCAAATACTGATCAGAACTGAAACATGCATGTAAATGTAAACAAGTGTATAAAATATTATATATTTATGTAACAATGCTTGAAAATAATGTAGGCTTCCAGATTATTCCAAATTAGATCTGTAAATATCTGTATAAAAGAAACAGAGTAACAGTTATTCTTTGTTTCGAGACAGACATGTTGCTTTTTTAAAATGATGTGAATGAAAGTAGGGCTGGGTATATAGCTTCGCTAAAGAGCAGTGTATGATGTATTTCTTGCCTGTGTTTTTCCTATATCCTGCATCGTGGGTTTATTGTGTGTGAATGAGAAAAGGTGAGCTTCTCCACCAACTTACCGTCCAAGTTGGATGCCGTGTTGTGTTAATTATTATTTGTAATATGTTGACGCTACTTTATATTGTGTTAATGCTCGGCTAATTAGCTAATCACGCCGTCAAAGCTATAAGCCTCGTGTGAGGTATTTGTTTACATAAGACATGCATATCTTTCAGTACAGTCCTTTAGCCAGTATTATTATTTGTGCATTATGTATAGCTCATGCTATTCTGATTGCTGTTTGTATTTTATTATAGAACCACAATAAATCTCCATAAACACTGGACATCTGCCTCCGTCCTTTAATGGGGACACCCCCATACACCTTGCCGCTATAATTCATCAGTCCCACCTGGAGCAAGCCCGTGTCTCCCTTTTTTATTGAATTTCGAATGTTTGTTATTAGGGCCCGAGCACAGCGAGGCCCTATTGTATTTCGAACGCTGAACGACGTTGAAGAGTAAATCGCATTTTCCACAGCCCATATCCCCCCCAAAACTCACGAAAATTTGCCTACCCCCCCAATGTCAGCCGTAAAATTACGTATTTTGGAGGTCTCACACATGCACGCGCGCATACGCCTCCACACCTAGGTGCGCGTTTTTGCCGGTGCCCCTCGCCAGGGTTTCGCCCACGTGCACGAAACTTGGTGGGAGTATGTAACATGCCCAGACGCACAAAAAAGTCTCTTGGTGCCCCAGGCGACAGTGAAGCGTACGGCGTCCAAGTTTGCTTAGATTTGGCCTTTTCCCGTTTTTGCCTCATTTCCAGGGGTCGCATTTGAACGAACTCCTCCTAGGGATTTCATCCGATGTGCTTGAAACTTGGCGTGTGTGTTCTCAAGGCGTCCACAATGAAAAGTTATCAAAATCACAACTTTTTATCAGAGGGCGTGGCCGTGACGGTGCGTCAAAATGGACGCTGCCGATTTTTTCACAAAAAAACAAGACTCCATTGACTTTCAGGCTGATTTTCGGGCAAAAGTGTGCGGCTATCATATACTTTGTCAGAGCTGTCTGAAACTTGTTATGTTTGTTAAGACCAATATGATGCACAATTCGGCTGCATAATTAATGAGGGGGCGGGGCAAAAGCGCTCTATAGCGCCCCCTGGAATTTTGTTTTCAAACAGCACAGTTTTGGACACAGAATTATGAAACTCAGACACTTTGTTCAACATGGCAGGACCTACAAAAAAAGTCTCTTGTCCAAAACTGTGGGCGGGGCTGTTTGAAAGAAAAAATCTGTGGCGAAGGCACCGAATTCAATGTGAGCTCATATCTCAGGAACGCTTTGGCGAAACGGAACCAAATTTGATGTCATGCTTCGAGGCACTGTCCCTAGTCCAGGAAACAAATATGGTGTCATTTCGTCTCTAGGGGGCGCTATAATTAGCAAAACATTGTTTCAGAGCTGCCAACTTTTCAAAAAATCTTGGAGTGAGATTCTGTCGGGGTTGACCAAAATTTTGCCCCAGACGCCCCTCACGCCCCGCACACAGCCACATATGCGTTTTACCCATGTTGTGCATTCTGGTGGTTTGTTGGGCCAAAAGCCACTGATAGAGGCGGCCTATTAGAGATGGACAAGATTAGTTACATTATGTGAAGCAAAGACAGCTGAAGGTCCACCCCAAGACATTTTGGATCAAGTAGATGTAATTTTTTGCATTCAAGTGGATTTTTGGGTGGCATGCTAAAGATGTCCAATACCTTATTCTTATTCATGCTCATCTGATCATGACTTGTAGAGCTTTCTAAACTTGAGCTGAATATTTTCCCTAAATGACTGTACCCTAATATATCCTTAATATAGCCTTATTATAATATAGCCTTAATATAGGCTTATTATATTACAGGATTGTGTTTAAGTCGGTATTGAAATTGTGATTACAGTCAATGGTATTCCACTAATTCTTCACTGAAAATGTAAGTATATTTAAGTATATTTAAGTATATTGTTAATTAAGAACATTAAAAATGACACAAGATTAGTTGGGGAGAAATAATTTTCATTATTCAAAGCCCACAAACAAAACAAATAAAGTGCAACAAATAAAGTGCTTCAACTTTAACACTATTAATAAGTGCTTTAAAATAACACAATGGCTCATAAGCATAAGCATTTGTGGGCAATGTTGTACTGGCCTGTGGCCTTCTTGGAGGCCTTGATGATCTCTGTAGGGGGCTCCCATCTGAAGCAGGGTTCCAGGTTGGCCATCTTTGTCACCATTATGGAGGACAGGGTGCCATCCAGTGCCAGGCTATTTCTTGTCTTGGTCTTGTTCAGGCCCACCATTGAGAACACCCTCTCCGCATTTGCATTGGAATGGGGCAACACCAGGACCAGCTTGGCGATGGCAGAAAGCCTCTCAAACTCTTTGGCTCCTGTCACCTATGGAAGATGACCCAAGACAAAAGGGGAACACATACCCCACATATTTTTATATTTCCATAATTATTGTTTGTAAGTATACAGTAACAAAGTTCAGATAAAAGCAACAGAAATAGCCAAGCCACACCTGTAAGACAAATAAAATGTGTACCTTATTTTTACGTGTTGCCATTTCCGCCCAGAAGCTTTCCATCTCAGTGTCGTCCTGAAGGGAGGTCAGTGGCATAGTCTGATAATTCAGAAACTCTTCAGCCAATTGATCGTGCTCTTCTGGCCCATGGTACGGAAGGAGATGAGGAAACCTACAGTATTTATTAAAACAGAGTTACTGGTTGTTGCATTTTAGATAAAGTTTCATCAACCAGCAGCAGTAAGGAGTGAACATACCATAAAAAGAATATTTTAGTGAATATGATACTGACAGCAATTTAAGAAAAAACTAACCTTTCAACAAAGTAGAGGGCATCTTCAATGCCACTTTCAGCTCTCCTTCGCACATCAACAAATTGTGTGTGTTTTATCAGTGGCTCTTTAAGTGGAAGCTTCTTAAGTGCATAGTCCACAGCACTTGTAAGGAAACCCAAAACTGCTTCATGAAATGTATCCACCTGTTGTGGGGAGATGTCACCCTCGTCCAGGAGTCGGTTAAGCTTAGCCCTGGTTGTGAACCCAATGTTCAACCTCTCTCCTGTAAAGATACAGCATCAGGTTAACATAAATGGTATAACATACTGAAACAGTAACATCAGCTTGACACATAGGGTATGGGATCCAAACAGAGGCTCACTATTGGAGGAACTACCATAAACCTTACACTTCTACTCAAAAGGCTAGATCATAACAGTGCTAACCTGGCAAATGGTTTGCCTTCTCTTTATAGGTCATTTCATATGGATCCTCATGGCCTTGCAGAGCCGCTGGAAGCATAAATCTGGAGCACAGCTTGCGTATGAATTTCACCATCTATGACAGATATTTACAATAGTATTAGATCCCTGTAGATATCAGGAAGACACACATGATGAAAAAAAAAGATTCAAACCCACCTCATCATGTAACAAATATATTGCTGACTCCTCTCTCTGCAGAAGCAAGTTGAAATTGGTGAAGGTTGGTATGGTGGCTTGAAAGAACATCAGATACACTTCGCTCATGGGGTCAGTAAATGCCTGCACAAGCCTCTTGAATCTGGCCTGATTTTCATCTTGAATAACACAAACAAGAGGCTATCAATAAGTATGTGAGTAACAATCCATCCATGCACAGTACAGTACTAATTACTATTATAATGAAACTGAAAACAGATGACCATACTCTCAGATTTGAAATAGCTCGCCAGAGGTTCATAAAGCCTCAGGATCCTGGTCACACAGCGTTCAAGGCTTAGCCAGCGAACTGAGATGTGCAGGAAGACCTCCATGTATTCTGCTTCATGCAGCTCACAAAACTCTGTTTCAAACATATAATATATTTTATAAAGCTTTGCGTTTCAATATTACACTTATAAAGCATCAAACATACATACCTGCCAGGTATCCTTTCCTGTTTGTGCTACCTTTGAACCAGTAACCGATGTAAATGGTAAATGGTAAATGGACTGTACTTATATAGCGCCTTTCTAGTCTTCCGACCACTCAAAGCGCTCTACACTACATATCTCATTCACCCCATTCACACACATTCATACACTGATGGCATTGGCTACCATGCAAGGTGCCAACTGCTCATCAGTTTCTGGATCTAACCATTCATACACATTCACACACCGATGGCACAGCCTTCGGGAGCAATTTGTGGTTCAGTGTCTTGCCCAAGGACACTTCGACATGCAGACCGCAGGAGCCGGGGATCGAACCGCCGATCATCTGATTGGTGGACGACCCGCTCTGCCTGTGAGCCACAGCCGCCCCACTACCATGTCCTCCAAATCAAAACCAGACACCTGCAATGTATTGATCAAATCATAATACATAATACACAAATAAAAAGTTACATGTTAAGATAAATCAGGCCTTAACTCACTTTATAAAATCCCCCTCCTGCAGCTTTGGCAGTGTTATGAGCCACATGGCAAGGACAACCATGAATATAGGTGTTGGGGTGTTTCTGGAGCACCCTAGAGGCGATTGAATTGCGTGACCCAGTGTTTACAGCTGCATTGTCAACCGAGAGACCAACACAGTTCTCCCAAGGGATACCATGCTCCTCTAAGGTGGAGTTCATTTTGGCAAAAATCTCGCTTGCGGTCCCACATGTCTTCCCACTTGTTGTGCACATGCCTAAAAACTGGTGGACGACTTTGCTTCCCATGAAGACCCGGACAGTAAGCGGGTTCATCTTTTGAACTCCTGTAATAACAAGTTAGAATTAATCAAATGTACATGTTCAACAAATTGTTTTGCAGAAGATCTAAATACTTTGTGAAATACCTGTGTCATTTGATCCATCTGTAACAAGGGTATATGGGCTGTTTTTGAGCTCCTTCACAAGCTCTTTTACAAAATAAAGCGCAAGTGCCTCATTGACAATGCAGGATGACTTAGTCCTGGCACACCTGTAGTCCTGCGCTGTCTTCGAATCTCCAAAACAGTCTTTTAGGAGAGGGCCCAGGTGGTCAGCAAAGGCTAAAGGTACATTATGACTAACCAATCCGGCTGTTATTTTTACCTCAGCCCTTCTTGTCTGTAAAAAAAATAAGAATTATTAATCCTCAAAAACACAGGTAGAAAATTCATTCAGCAATAAGATCTCAAATTAAGAAAACTGGACTGCAGTCGACTGAAATACAAACCACAAAACTATCAACCATTACCAACAAGACAAAACTCTTGGCTGAACCTTGACAGGACTACACATATCATACCTTAACCTCTTGAGGTGACATCCCCCCAACAGAGGGAACAGGCATTGCAAACTGTGAAATTGTGGCAGTGGACTGAAGAGCTCGCTGCTTCTCTTGATGGCCTTTGCTTTTAATGTGGCGCACTACATCTGTCACACCCTGGTGGCAACATGAGTTTTCAATTCTGCAGATTGCACACCAATAGTGTGTGTTGAGGCTCCCCCTTGTTATAAATGGCCATGAAGTGGTCCACTCATTCTTAAAATGAGCTCTGTATGTTGCTGCTCCATCCAGAGCACGACTCCTCTGGCCCTGCTGGACTGGTGAAGTGCTTGCCTCATTCTGTCCCTCTGTGTCTTCTTCCATGATCTGCAATCCTCCTGCCTCAGCCTGTCCCTCTGCATGTTCTTCAATGACCTGCACTGCATGTGTCTCTTGCTCCTGTATCAGTTGCTCTCTCTCCATCTCTCTCTGTCCGGTTTGTTTTCCCTCAGTCTGTTGTTCCAGTGTTTCTATAGGCCTAATTTGATCTGGCTGTTCTGGCTGTTCCTGACTTGTTCCTGACTTCAGATAAAATAAAATATTTCTTTTTTGCCCTGGGCCTGGCATCGGCCTTTTCCGAGACATCTTTGTAACCTTAAAGAATTCAAAGGGTTGGTTTACTCTCAGTCTATGTCTATGTTTTATTTTTTGTCTTAATGTCAAATCATTTGGAATACTGTACATCTTACCAGTTCGAATTGCTAAAAAGATAAAGCCTAACACTAAATAAACAATGGTTTTGAACTTCTGTTTTGAACATGCATAACGTTACACGAAGTTAACAAGAAGTTCCCTCCTGTAGACAACTGAGTTTACATTCATAACACAAATGTAACTTCACACGCAGACGAATTTCATTCAAGATTTAAAGTTTTAAGAGAAATAGTACTTAATTGACAATAGGTCATTCATTGTAACTAGTGGTGGGCATAGATTAATTTTTTTTGATCTAGATTAATCTCACTGAAATCGTGAAATTAATCTAGATTAATCTAGATTAAAATGGCTTTTTTGGAATATGCGAAATAGCGAAGTAATGACTAAAATTAAGTCTTTTAGAAGAGGTTTCTTAAACCAGGGGATGCATTACACTGGAGCCAAAATACTTGAGAGAGCAGTTCTACTTTTGGTAATGAAAAAATTACATATTCACAAGATGTACTCATGTTAAACTGTTTATTCAGATGATAATGAAAATTTGAACTATAAGCCTACATAGGAGGGCATTAATTTTGAACTGTAGCCTACAAACAGACGGCTTGATATTGTGATATGCTGTTAATTATGTTTTGTGGATGTAGTTCTGTTATGTGACATCCGTGAGTGTTGTGTGCCTTTTAAGGGAATTTGGGGGCGGGGTGGTGTGTGTGTGTGTGTGTGCGTGTAAGGAAATGGTGCGAGTTGAGTGAGAGAGGAACGATAAAAAGTTTACTCCTGCACTGTTTTAGCTGTGTCAATAAGAGCGTGAGTTGTGGCTCGAACAACAGCTCGTTCGTGTTAATGAGCAATAAAGCTACTTGAAACCCAATTCAAGTCTCGGAGGTTATTACAATATTTCCAGTCAGTAGCGTTAATCAGTCCAAGCTCTATTTCTCTTTCTTCCACCAGTGACTCAGGCAGACCGGCTTGTTCACATTTTCTGGTGACAAACTAGATCTCCTCTTCTGCACAATATGGCCTGCTAAAGAAAAAAAGTCTCTCGCATGGGACAGTGGCAGGAGTCTCCAAGGTTCGGAATCGCATGAAACTTCCTACAAAGTGTTACCACGGTCTCTATTCATGAACTCGAGCATAGACGACATTGTTGGCGCACTGCAAAGCTTAGTAAAACGAATGTTCCTGGAGACAGCACTGAAATGAAACTGAATAACAGCTTTCTCCCGAAACATGGCAGTTTATGCACTCGGGACAGCAATGATAGAACGTCTGTTTTGCCTGCTTTGATAATAGATTAACGGCGGTATTTTTTATATCGCGCGATAAGAGTCTCACATTAACACAGTGCGTTAACGGCCCACCACTAATTGTAACATACCTTGAATTTTCTGTTGATAATGGAGGGTCTTCAGAAATTATCCACCGCGCTTGACTCCTTGTAACTCTTCCTCTGTCGCAGACGGGTAGGCAGCGAATACTCGGCTGGCGCTTCGCAGCACCATCTACCGTCGCGGAGTTGCAAAGGAACGAACGTGTCTCGGCCCAGATGATTCTTTAGCGTAAGAAATCGGATGTGTGGCGTGAGTGCGTGTGGAGACGGGCAAAACCGTGTGTCACACGGTGAAAGCGTGAGAGTTGGCAGCTCTGTTGTTTTTGCTCATATCTCCTGAAGTGTTTGTATTTCAAATGAAATTGTGATATCCACAGATACTGTGGCTTGCCCCCATTGATAGTTGATGTCAACTTTTCATGTTGCCAATCCAGGGGGCGCTATAATTAGCAAAACATTGTTTTTGCTCATATCTCCTGAAGTGTTTGTATTTGAAATGAAATTGTGATATCCACAGATACTGTGGCTTGCCCCATTGATAGTTGATGCTAACTTTTTATGTTAGCCAATCGCTGTTGGCGCCAACGCCGCCAGACAGGACGTTTGCTCATATCTCGGCAACGCTTTCACCTCCGAAGACCAAATTCGGTCACGGGCATCGAGACCCGCCCCAAAGTGTGCCAATACAATTTGGTGTCATTTCGTCTCTAGGGGGCGCTATAATTAGCTAAACATTGTTTTTGCTCATAGCTCCTGAAGTGTTTGTATTTTAAATGAAATTGTGATATCCACAGATACTGTGGGTTGCCCCATTGATAGTTGATGTCAACTTTTCATGTTAACCAATCCAGGGGGCGCTATATTTAGCAAACTATTGTTTTTGCTCATCTCCTGAAGTGTTTGTTTTTTAAATGAAATTGTGATATCCACAGATACTGTGGGTTGCCCCATTGATAGTTGATGCCAACTTTCATGTTAGCCAATCGCTGTTGACGACAGGACGTTTGCTCATATCTCGGCAACGCTTTCACCTCCGAGAACCAAATTCGGTCACAGGCATCGAGACCCGCCCCAAAGTGTGCCAATACAATTTGGTGTCATTTGTCCACTAGGAGGCGCTGTAATTAACAAAATTGCATTTTTGCTGTTTTCTCTTGACGTGTTTGGATTTCACCATATTATGCACAATTCAGATGCATAATTAATGAGGGGGCGGGGCAAAAGCGCTCTATAGCGCCCCCTTGAATTTTTCAGTGGAACAGCCCCGCCACACTTTTGGCCACAGAGTCACGAAACTCAGCCCAATTGTAGAACATGCCAGGACCTACAAAACTCTCTTGGAGCAATGGGCTAAGATTGAACATAAAGCAAGTATTTAAGAATGAAAATCTCCATTTTCTGTGTTTCGGCCTGGTTGAGAGGGGTCATGTTTGAACGAACTCCTAGGGGATTGTATCCATATCACTTCAAACTTGGTAGGTGTGTTCACATAGACTTCCTGAGTAAAAGTTATCAAAATTATGAATTTTGAGGAAACGCTGTGGGCGTGGCGATCCATAAATTAATTCAAAGAGAAATCGCCAGGATCACCTTTTCAGAGCTGTCTGAACTTCTTGCGGTTATCAAGGTTATGTTTGCACATTTGACATGCGCACATTCCGACGTGCGCACATGTGCGAGGGCCCGTCCATCACTCCGAGCCAGCACGCTGGGGAAGGCCCATATAGATTTCGAAGGCTGAACGACGTATAAGAGTAAATCGCATTTCGACGGCCCATATCCCCCGAAAACTCACGAAAATTTGCCTACCCCACCCCCCCCCATGTCAGTGTAAAATTTCGCATTTGGGGGTCTCACACATGGACGTGCGCATAGCTCGACAGCGCCACTTAGTGTGCGTTTTGGCGGTGCCCTTGCACGGTTTCATCCACGTGTACAAAACTCGGTGGGAGTATGCAACATGCTCAGACGCACAAAAAAGTCTCTTGGTGCCCCGGGCTACAGTGAAGCGTACGGCGTCCAATTTTTGTCAAATTTGGACTTTTCCGGTTTTGGCCTCATTTCCAGGGGTCGCATTTGAACGAACTCCTCCTAGGATTTATCCGATGTGCTTGAAACTTGGCATGTGTGTCTCAAGGCCTCGACAATGAAAAGTTATCAAATCACAACTTTTTATCAGAGGGCGTGGCCGTGACGGCGCGTCAAAGTCACGCTGCTGATTTTTTCGAAAAAAAAAACAAGACTCCATTGACTTTTTGGCTGATTTTGGCCAAAAGTGTGCGGCTCATATACTTTGTCAGAGCTGTCGAAACTTTTAATGTTTTTGTTAAGAGCATATTATGCACAATTCGGCTGCATAATGAATTAGGGGCGTGCAAAAGCGCTCTATAGCGCCCCCTTGAATTTTCAGTGGAACAGCCCCGCCACAGTTTTGGTCCACAGAATTATGAAACTCACCGAATTGCACAACATGGCAGGACCTACAAAAAATCTCTTGCCAATGGGTACAATGAACAGGAAGCCAAGATATTTTGAATGAAATCGCCATCTTTGCTGTTTTGGGCTGGTTGACAAGGGGTCATGTTGAACAACTCCTCCTAGGGATTGTATCCAATTCATTCAAACTGGTGTGTATCCATAGACTCCTGATAAAGTTATCAAAATGATGAATTTTGGGAAATGGTGGGGCGTGGCGCTCTATGAAAATCGTAATTTTGCTGTTCTGGGCTGGTTGACAAGGGGTCATGTTTGAACGAACTCCTCCTAGGCTTGTATCCAATCACTTCAAAATTGGTAGTGTGTTCACATTGACTTCCTGAGTAAATTTTCAAAACGATGAATTTTGGGGAATCGCTGTGGGCGTGGCGCTCTATGAAATTCGTCATTTTTGCTGTTCTGGCTGGTTGACAAGGGGTCATGTTTGAACGAACTCCTCCTAGGGATTGTATCCAATTCACTTCAACTGGTAGGTCTGTTCACATTGACTTCCTGAGTAAAAGTTATCAAAAATTATGAATTTTAAGATCGCTGTGGGCGTGGCATCAATAAAAAAATTCAAAGAAGGCATCGGCAGGAAGCACCTTCTCAGAGCTGTCTGAAACTTCTTGCGGTTATCAAGGTTATGTTATGCCACTTTGACGTGCGCACATTTCGATGTGCGCACATGTGCGAGGGCCCGCCATCACTGCTTGCAGCTTTAGTTAGGGCCCGAGCATGCGGTGCGAGGCCCTATGAATTTCGTATGTTTATTTTTTTTTTTTCGTTTTTCTTTTTCTTTTTCTTCAGACCTAAAGTAAATCGCATTTTCAACAGCCCAATATCCCCCCGAAAACGTACGAAAATTTGCCTATCCCCCCAATGTCAGGTGTAAAATTACGTATTTTGGGGGTCTCACACATGGACGTACGCATTGCCTCGACAGCGCATGCCCAGACACACAAAACAGTCTCTTGGTGCCCAGGGCTACAGTGAACCGTAGCCGTCCAATTTGGTCAAATTTGGACTTTCCGGGTTTTTGGGTCATTTCCAGGGTCGCTTTGAACGAACTCCTCCTGGGATTTTATCCGATGTGCTTAAAACTTGGTGTGTGTGTTCTCAAGGCCTCGACAATGAAAGTTACAAATCACAACTTTTTATCAGAGGGCGTGGCCGTGACGGCGCGTCAAAGTCAACGCTGCAGATTTTTTCGGAAAAAAAACAAGACTCCTTTTACTTTTGGCTGTTTTCGGCAAAAGTGTGCGGCTATCATGTACTTTGTCAGGACTGTCTGAAACTTGTTATGTTTGTTAAGAGCAATATTATGCACAATTCGGCTGCATAATTAATGAGGGGGCGGGGCAAACGCTTAGCCGTGTTGTAGAACATGGAAAGACCTACCAAAAAGTCTCTTGGAGCAATGGACTACAATGAACAGGAGTTAGATATTTAAGAATGAAAATAGCAATTTTCGGTTATTCGGGCTGGTTGAGAAGGGGTCATATTTGAACGAACTCCTCCTAGGGATTGTATCCAATTCACTTCATACTTGCTAGGAGTGTTCATATAGACTTCCTGAGTAAAAGTTATCAAAATGATGAATTTGAGGAAACGGTGTGGGTGTGGGCGCTCTATGAAATCGTATATTTTGCTGTTCTGGGCTGGTTGACAAGGGGTCATGTTTGAACGAACTCCTCCTAGGGATTGTATCCAATTCACTTCAAACTTGGTAGGTCTGTTCACATTGACTTCCTGAGTAAAAGTTATCAAAATGATGAATTTTGAAGAAACGGTGTGGTCGTGGTGATCATAAAAAGATTCAAAGAAGGCATCGGCAGGAAGCACCTTCTCAGAGCTGTCTGAAACTTCTTGTGGTTATTAGGACCAATATTATAAACACTGATATTATGCACATTTCGACATGCGCACATGTGCGAGGGCCCGACCATCGCTGCTTGCAGCTTTAATTTTTCTTTTTTTTTTTGCAATGGTCTTTTTATTATAATAAAATAAGACAATCAATGCACAGGAAGAAAGTTTTTTGATTTTTCGTACAACATCCATAACACAACACAATCCCTTACATACTTAAACATCTACTGACAACAACAACAAAAAAGTAAATAGACAGAATAATAATAGAAAAAAAATATACAACCATGCTTGGAAGGATAAGAGAAAGATTAAAGCTGCAAGCAGCGATGGTCGGGCCCTCGCTGATATGTGCACGTCGAAATGTGTGCACATCGTAATATGCGCATGTGGAAAAGTGCATGGAGCGCCACGCCCAACACGTTTCCCCAAAATTCATAATTTTCTGTGTGAACACACCTACCAAGTTTGAAGTGATTGGATACAATCCCTAGGAGGAGTTCGTTCAAACATGACCCTTGTCAACCAGACCGAAACAGCAAAAATGGCGATTTTCATTCTTAAATCTCGCTTCCTGTCCATCGTAGCCCATTGGTCCAAGAGACTTTTTGTAGGACTTGCCATGTTCTACAATTCAGCTGAGTTTCGTGACTCTGTGGCGGGGCTGTGTCCACTGAAAAATCAAGGGGGCGCTATAGAGCGCTTTGCGACCGGCCCCAATTAATATGCGGCCAAATTGTGCATAATATTGGTCTTAACAACCCCAACAAAAGACAAAAAAGCAAAAATGCATTTTGTTAATTACAGCGATTGACTAACATGAAAAGTTGGCATCACTATCAATGGGGCAAGCCACAGTATCTGTGGATATCACAATTTTATTTCAAATACAAACACTTCAGGAGATATGAGCAAAAACAATGTTTTTGTAATTACAGCTCCCCCTAGAGACGAAATGACACCATATTTGTTTCCTGGACTGAGGACAGCGCCTCGATGCATGACATCAAATTTGGTTCCGTTTCGCCAAACCGGTTCTGAGATATGAGCTCACATGCAATTTTGTAAATTACAGCGCCTCCTGTGGAAAATGACGCCAAATTGTATTGGCACCTTGGGGCGGGTCTCGATCCCGTGACCGAATTTGGTCTTCGGAGGGCAAAGCGTTGCCGAGATATGAGCAAACGTCCTGTCTGGCGGCGTTGCCGCAAACAGCGATTGGCTTACATGAAAAGTTGGCATCAGCTATCAATGGGCAAACCCACAGTATTTGTGGATAATCCAATTTAATTTCAATACAAACACTTCAGGGAATATGAGCAAAACAATGTTTGCTATTATAGCGCCTCCTAGAGACGACGGCGCCGATTTCGATGTGGGAGCTCAACGCTTTGGGGAAACGGAACAATTTTTATGTACATGCTTCGGAGGCACTGTCCTAGTCAGGGAAAACCAAATAGGTGGTTGTAATTTCGTCTCTAGGGGCGCTTATATAATTAGCAAAAACATTGTTTTTGCTCATTCTCCTGAACGGTTGTATTTGGAATAAAATTGTGATATCCACAGATACTTGTTGGGTTGCCCCCATTGATAGGCTGATGCAACTTTTTCATGTAAGCCACATCGCATGGTTGGCGGGCAACACGCCGCCAGACAGGACGGGTTTGCTCATATCTCGGCAACGCTTTGCCTCCGAAGACCCAAATCGGTCACGGGCCATCGTACCCGCCCAAATTTTGTGCCAATACAATTTGGCGTTCATTGTTCCACTAGTCGGGAGGCGCTGTTTTGTAATTTACCAAAACTTGCACTGTAGTGCTCATATCTCAGTAACGCTTTTTTGGAACGAAACGGAACCAAATTGATTGTTCATGCATCGAAGGCGCTTGCGTCCTCAGTCCAGGAAAACACTATGGTGTCATTCGTCTCTAGGGGGGGGAGCTTGTAATTAACAAAACATTGTGTTTTGCTCATATCTCCTGAAGTGTTTGTATTTGAACTAAATTGTGATAATCCCAAGATACTGTGGCTTGCCACCATTGATAGTTGATGCCAAACCTTTTCATTGTTTAGTCAATAGCTTTTGTAATTAACAAAATTGCATTTTCATTCCTTTTTTGCTTTTGTTTGTGGGGTTGTAAGACCATTTATGCACAATTTGGCCGCAATAACATAACATAAATTATGGGGCCGGTGCAAAAGGCCTTATAGCGCCCCCCTTGAGGTTTATTTCGTGGAACGCCCCCCGCCACAGGAGTTCACGAAACTCAGCTGAATTGTAGGAAACATGGCAAAAGTCTACAAAAAAAGTCTCTTGGGACCATGGCTACGATTGGACAGGAAAAGCGAGTATAGTTAAGAATGAAAAATCGGCCATTTTTGCTGTTTCGGTCTGGTTGAACAACAGGGTCATGTTTGAACGAAACCTCCTAGGGATTGTATCCCATTCACTTCAAAACTTGTGTAGGTGTGTGTTCACACAGATAAATTATGGAATTTTGGGGGGGGAAACCTGTGTGGGCGTGGCGCCCATTCCACTTTTCCAACATGCGCATATTACGATTGTGGCACAACATTTCGACGTTGCACATATCAGCGAGGGGCCGACCAGTCGCTGCTTGCAGCTTTATCTTTCTCTTATTCCCTTCCAAGCATGGTTTGTATATTTTTTTTCTATTATTATTCTGTCTATTTACTTTTTTGGTGTTGTTGTCAGTAGATGGTTTAGTATGTAAGGGATTGGTTGTTTTATGGATGTTGTACGAAAAAAATCAAACAAAAACTTTTCTTCCTGTGCATTGATTGTCTTATTTTATTATTAATTAATAAAGACCATTGCAAAAAAAAAAAAAAGAAAAATAAGCTGCACAGCACGCGATTGGTCGGGCCCCGCCACATGTGCGGCCATTGTCGAAATGGCATAATATCAGTTGTTTTCTAATATTGGCTACTAAAAACCCCAAGACGTTTCAGGACGAGCTTGAGAGAAGGTGCTTCCTTGCCGATGCCTTCTTTGAATCTTTTTTATGCCACCACGACCCACACCCGTTTCACCAAACTTCATCATTTTGAATAACTTTTACCAGAAGTCAATGTTGAACAGACCTACCACAGTTTGAAATTGAATTGGATACAATCTAGGAGGACGTTTCTGTTTCAAACATGACCCCTTGTCAACAGGCCCAGAACAGCAAATAAAAAATTACGATTTTCATAGAGCGCCACACCCACACCGTTTCCTCCAAAATTCATTCATTTTGATAACTTTACTCCGGGACGTCTATATGAACACTCTAGCAAGTATGAAGTGAATTGGATATACAACCCTAGGAGGATTTCGTTCAAATTGACCCTTCTCCCCAGCCCGACATAAACCGAAAATTGCCCTATTTCCGTCTTACACTATCTAACTTCCTTGTTCATTGTAAGTCCATTGTCCAAAGAGACTTTTTGGTTAGGTCTTTCATGTTGCTACAACACGGCTAAGCGTTTGCCCCGCCCCCTCATTAACTTATGCAGCCGAATTTGTGCATTAATAGTTGCCTACTAACAAACATAAACAAGTTTCAGAAGTTCACAGTTCTGACAAAGTTACTGAATTTTAGCCGCACACTTTTTGCCGAAAAATCAGCCCACCACCAAAGGAAAAGAAAGGTAAGTCTCGTTTTTTTCCGAAAAAAAAATTCTGCAGCGTTGACTTTGACCGCCGTCCACGGCCAACGGCCTCTGTAAAAAGTTGTGACATTTTGGGATAACTTTTCATGTCGAGGCCTTGAGAACACCACACACCAAGTTTTAAGCACATCGGGATAAAGCAACGCCACCAGACAGGACGTTTGCTCATATCTCGGCAACGCTTTGTCCTCCGAAGACCAAATTCGGTCACGGGCATCGAGGCCCGCCCCAAAGTGTGCCAATATAATTTGGTGTCATTTCATCTCTAGGGGGCGCTATAATTAGCTAAACATTGTTTTTGCTCATACCTCCTGAAGTGTTTGTATTTTAAATGAAATTGTGATATCCACAGATACTGTGGGTTGCCCCATTGATAGTTGATGCCAACTTTTCATGTTAACCAATCCAGGGGGCGCTATATTTAGCAAACTATTGTTTTTGCTCATATCTCCTGAAGTGTTTGTTTTTTAAATGAAATTGTGATATCCACAGATACTGTGGGTTGCCCCATTGATAGTTGATGCCAACTTTTCATGTTAGCCAATCGCTGTTGACAGACAGGACGTTTGCTCATATCTCGGCAACGCTTTGACCTCCGAAGACCAAATTCGGTCACAGGCATCGAGACCCGCCCCAAAGTGTGCCAATACAATTTGGTGTCATTTGTCCACTAGGAGGCGCTGTAATTAACAAAATTGCATTTTTGCTGTTTTCTCTTGACGTGTTTGGATTTCACCAATATTATGCACAATTCAGATGCATAATTAATGAGGGGGCGGGGCAAAAGCGCTCTATAGCGCCCCCTTGAATTTTTCAGTGGAACAGCCCCGCCACACTTTTGGCCACAGAGTCACGAAACTCAGCCCAATTGTAGAACATGCCAGGACCTACAAAACTCTCTTGGAGCAATGGGCTAAGATTGAACATAAAGCAAGATATTTAAGAATGAAAATCTCCATTTTCTGTGTTTCGGCCTGGTTGAGAAGGGGTCATGTTTGAACGAACTCCTAGGGGATTGTATCCATATCACTTCAAACTTGGTAGGTGTGTTCACATAGACTTCCTGAGTAAAAGTTATCAAAATTATGAATTTTGAGGAAACGCTGTGGGCGTGGCGATCCATAAAATTAATTCAAAGAAGAAATCGCCAGGAATCACCTTTTCAGAGCTGTCTGAAACTTCTTGCGGTTATCAAGGTTATGTTATGCACATTTCGACATGCGCACATTCCGACGTGCGCACATGTGCGAGGGCCCGTCCATCACTCCGAGCACAGGACGCTGGGGCAAGGCCCTATAAGATTTCGAAGGCTGAACGACGTATAAGAGTAAATCGCATTTTCGACGGCCCATATCCCCCCGAAAACTCACGAAAATTTGCCAAAAAAATTGCCAATTTTTGTCAAATTTGGACTTTTCCGGTTTTGGCCTCATTTCCAGGGGTCGCATTTGAACGAACTCCTCCTAGGGATTTTATCCGATGTGCTTGAAACTTGGCATGTGTGTTCTCAAGGCCTCGACAATGAAAAGTTATCAAAATCACAACTTTTTATCAGAGGGCGTGGCCGTGACGGCGCGTCAAAGTCAACGCTGCTGATTTTTTCGAAAAAAAAAAACAAGACTCCATTGACTTTTTGGCTGATTTTCGGCCAAAAGTGTGCGGCTATCATATACTTTGTCAGAGCTGTCTGAAACTCTGAAACTGAAAAACGATGAATTTTGGGGAATCGCTGTGGGCGTGGCGCTCTATGAAATTCGTCATTTTTGCTGTTCTGGGCTGGTTGACAAGGGGTCATGTTTGAACGAACTCCTCCTAGGGATTGTATCCAATTCACTTCAAACTTGGTAGGTCTGTTCAAATAGACTTCCTGAGTAAAAGTTATCAAAATTATGAATTTTAAGGAATCGCTGTGGGCGTGGCAATCAATAAAAAAATTCAAAGAAGGCATCGGCAGGAAGCACCTTCTCAGAGCTGTCTGAAACTTCTTGCGGTTATCAAGGTTATGTTATGCACATTTTGACGTGCGCACATTTCGATGTGCGCACATGTGCGAGGGCCCGACCATCACTGCTTGCAGCTTTAATTAGGGCCCGAGCATGCGGTGCGAGGCCCTATTGAATTTCGTATGTTTATTTTTTTTTTGTTCGTTTTTCTTTTTCTTTTTCTTCAGACATAAAGTAAATCGCATTTTCAACGCCCAATATCCCCCCGAAAACGTACGAAAATTTGCCTATCCCCCCAATGTCAGGTGTAAAATTACGTATTTTGGGGGTCTCACACATGGACGTACGCATATGCCTCGACAGCGCATGCCCAGACACACAAAACAGTCTCTTGGTGCCCAGGGCTACAGTGAACCGTACGCCGTCCAATTTTGGTCAAATTTGGACTTTCCGGGTTTTTGGGTCATTTCCAGGGGTCGCATTTGAACGAACTCCTCCTAGGGATTTTATCCGATGTGCTTAAAACTTGGTGTGTGTGTTCTCAAGGCCTCGACAATGAAAAGTTATCAAAATCACAACTTTTTATCAGAGGGCGTGGCCGTGACGGCGCGTCAAAGTCAACGCTGCAGATTTTTTCGGAAAAAAACAAGACTCCTTTTACTTTTGGGCTGATTTTCGGGCAAAAGTGTGCGGCTATCATGTACTTTGTCAGAACTGTCTGAAACTTGTTATGTTTGTTAAGAGCAATATTATGCACAATTCGGCTGCATAATTAATGAGGGGGCGGGGCAAACGCTTAGCCGTGTTGTAGAACATGGAAAGACCTACCAAAAAGTCTCTTGGAGCAATGGACTACAATGAACAGGAAGTTAGATATTTAAGAATGAAAATAGCAATTTTCGGTTATTCGGGCTGGTTGAGAAGGGGTCATATTTGAACGAACTCCTCCTAGGGATTGTATCCAATTCACTTCATACTTGCTAGGAGTGTTCATATAGACTTCCTGAGTAAAAGTTATCAAAATGATGAATTTTGAGGAAACGGTGTGGGTGTGGCGCTCTATGAAAATCGTAATTTTTGCTGTTCTGGGCTGGTTGACAAGGGGTCATGTTTGAACGAACTCCTCCTAGGGATTGTATCCAATTCACTTCAAACTTGGTAGGTGTGTTCACATAGACTCCCTGAGTAAAAGTTATCAAAATGATGAATTTTGGGAAAATGGTGTGGGCGTGGCGCTCTATGAAAATCGTCATTTTTGCTGTTCTGGGCTGGTTGACAAGGGGTCATGTTTGAACGAACTCCTCCTAGGGATTGTATCCAATTCACTTCAAACTTGGTAGGTGTGTTCAAATACACTTCCTGAGTAAAAGTTATCAAAATTATGAATTTTAAGGAATCGCTGTGGGCGTGGCAATCAATAAAAAAAATTCAAAGAAGGCATCGGCAGGAAGCACCTTCTCAGAGCTGTCTGAAACTTCTTGCGGTTATCAAGGTTATGTTATGCACATTTCGACGTGCGCACATTTCGACGTGCGCGCATATGCGAGGGCCCGACCATCGCTGCTTGCAGCTTTAATTTTTCTTTTTTTTTTTGCAATGGTCTTTTTATTATAATAAAATAAGACAATCAATGCACAGGAAGAAAGTTTTTTGATTTTTCGTACAACATCCATAACACAACACAATCCCTTACATACTTAAACATCTACTGACAACAACAACAAAAAAGTAAATAGACAGAATAATAATAGAAAAAAAATATACAACCATGCTTGGAAGGATAAGAGAAAGATTAAAGCTGCAAGCAGCGATGGTCGGGCCCTCGCTGATATGTGCACGTCGAAATGTGTGCACATCGTAATATGCGCATGTGGAAAAGTGCATGGAGCGCCACGCCCACACAGTTTCCCCAAAATTCATAATTTTCTGTGTGAACACACCTACCAAGTTTGAAGTGAATTGGATACAATCCCTAGGAGGAGTTCGTTCAAACATGACCCCTTGTCAACCAGACCGAAACAGCAAAAATGGCGATTTTCATTCTTAAATATCTCGCTTCCTGTCCATCGTAGCCCATTGGTCCAAGAGACTTTTTTGTAGGACTTGCCATGTTCTACAATTCAGCTGAGTTTCGTGACTCTGTGGCGGGGCTGTTCCACTGAAAACTTCAAGGGGGCGCTATAGAGCGCTTTTGCACCGGCCCCTAATTAATTATGCGGCCAAATTGTGCATAATATTGGTCTTAACAACCCCAACAAAAGACAAAAAAGCAAAAATGCAATTTTGTTAATTACAGCGATTGACTAACATGAAAAGTTGGCATCAACTATCAATGGGGCAAGCCACAGTATCTGTGGATATCACAATTTTATTTCAAATACAAACACTTCAGGAGATATGAGCAAAAACAATGTTTTGTTAATTACAGCTCCCCCTAGAGACGAAATGACACCATATTTGTTTCCTGGACTGAGGACAGCGCCTCGATGCATGACATCAAATTTGGTTCCGTTTCGCCAAAGCGTTCCTGAGATATGAGCTCACATGCAATTTTGTAAATTACAGCGCCTCCTAGTGGACAAATGACGCCAAATTGTATTGGCACACTTTGGGGCGGGTCTCGATGCCCGTGACCGAATTTGGTCTTCGGAGGGCAAAGCGTTGCCGAGATATGAGCAAACGTCCTGTCTGGCGGCGTTGCCGCCAACAGCGATTGGCTTACATGAAAAGTTGGCATCAGCTATCAATGGGGCAACCCACAGTATCTGTGGATATCACAATTTAATTTCAAATACAAACACTTCAGGAGATATGAGCAAAAACAATGTTTTGCTAATTATAGCGCCTCCTAGAGACGAAATTACACCATATTTGTTTCCTGGACTAGGGACAGTGCCTCGAAGCATGACATAAAATTTGGTTCCGTTTCGCCAAAGCGTATGAGCTCACATCGAAATCGGCGCCTTCGCCACTGATTTTTTCTTTCAAACGGCCCCGCCCACAGTTTTGGACAAGAGACTTTTTTTGTAGGTCCTGCCATGTTGTACAAAGTGGCTGAGTTTCATAATTCTGTGTCCAAAACTGTGGCAGGGCTGTCCCAAAGAAAAATTCAAGGGGGCGCTATAGAGCACGTTTGCCCCTCCCCCTCATTAATCATGCAGCCGAATTGTGCATAATATTGCTCTTAACAACCCCAACAAGTTTCAGACAGCCCTGACAAAGTATATGATAGCCGCACACTTTTGCCCGAAAATCAGGCCAAAAGTCAATGGAGTCTTGTTTTTTCGTGAGAAAATCGGCAGCGTCGACTTTGACGCGCCGTCACGGCCACGCCCTCTGATAAAAAGTTGTGATTTTGATAACTTTTCATTGTCGAGGCCTTGAGAACACACACGCCAAGTTTCAAGCACATTGGATGAAATCCCTAGGAGGAGTTCGTTCAAATGCGACCCCTGGAAATGAGGCAAAAACCGGAAAAGTCCAAATTTGACAAAAATTGGACGCCGTACAGTTCACTGTAGCCCGGGGCACCAAGAGACTTTTTTGTGCGTCTGGGCATGTTACATACTCCCACCAAGTTTCGTGCACGTGGGCCAAACCGTGGCGAGGGGCACCTCCAAAAACGCACACCTAGGTGGCGCTGTGGAGGCATATGCGTACATCCATGTGTGAGACCTCCAAAATACGTAATTTTACGCCTGACATGGGGGGGGGGTAGGCAAATTTTCGTGAGTTTTCGGGGGGATATGGGCTGTCGAATATGCGATTTACTTTTAGGAAGATGAAGAAAAAAAAAAGAAAAAAAAAAAAAAGAAAAAAAAAAGAAAAAAAAAAAAAAGAAAAATAATAAACATACGAAATTCAATAGGGCCTCGCACCGCGTGCTCGGGCCCTAATTAATAAGATTTAATAACTAAAAAAAAAAGGCTCAGAAATTATTGTTGAAGTTTTTTTATAAAATACCAAGAAGGGCCGCCATATTCTGTAGAATTTGTTTTCTGATCCCCGAATCTTCTCTAGATTCATGCAGGATATCATGTCCCTGAGCCAATGTGAACAGGAAGGAGGAACTGGGTCCTTCCACTTAAATGAAATAGCTCGTCGGGCTAGTAAAACGGCAAAAGCAAGAAAGTCTGGAGCAATGCCAAAAATACCAGTCAAGGGATTGGGCCCAATTCGATGATGGAGGATTTCTGATAATGCATGGAAAACCGATGTCCAAAAGTTACCTGCCGTGTCTCCCTTTTAAACACGGTGCACGCCTGTTTCAATTCAATGACGTGACTAGTGGGGTTAAAGTTCACAGGGGGAAAATGTATTAAAATTTTAATTTAATTAAATCGATCTTTGGATGTACAAATCGATCTTAAGGAATTAATATGCAAATCGATTCAGAATCGGAAAATCGATTTTTTCAACACAGGCCTAAATGAAAGTGTTGTGAGCACTGCACACTAAATACATTTCAGCACTATTAGGCAGAAATCTCAAATCTCTGATTTGTAATTTGGGTAAACTGACCCTTTAAGACACATTGAAGCTGAACTAATTTGCAACACACACACACACACACACACACACACACACACACACACACACACTCACTCTCTCTCTCTCTCTCTCTCTCTCTCTCTCTACCAGGATTTACACACACACCTACGCGGTTACACACCTGCAGTTGTACAAAATGCCATCCTCTCTCTGAGTGAGGGGAAGTGTGTGTGTGTAGTAGGGGGGTGTAGTTGTGAGGGGTGGATTTACACAATGCCATGTTGACAGGGTGACTGGTGCAGTCTCATTTTACCTCTCTGTTCATGGAAACAAAGGAGTCTTTTGTGGGCCAAACCCCCCCCCCCCCCCCAACACCCCTCAACCTCTGAGTCCCCCCCCCCCCCCCCCCTTCCCTTAACACAGCACAAGGGAAGCACAGACAGCAGATTATATGGGTGGGCTTAGCACCAAGAAAAACATTTCTTACACAAAAAATGGCTACACTGCTCTGAACAGAAGGGTACTCTCTATGACCAGGACTCAAATACCATCTGAGCATTGGCCTGAGACTTCGCTGCCGCATTGTTTAATTGTAGAGGGGATGAAGAAGGCTTTGTTTTAATGGAGAATTTATAAACCTGTGAATGTTGTAACTTCAAATCTAGAAGTCAATGTAATAGTGGTCTGTCTCGCAGCAGCCAGCGACTTAGAAGAGCTCTGATCATCAAGTTAGTCTTTCTTTCTGTACTGGACTACAGGGACATAATCTTTTAAAATGCAGCTGGCACCACCCTGAAAGATGCAGTTTATCATTCAGCTATCAACCATATTACTGATGATGGTTGGGTAATCATCATTGTACTCTGTACCCCTCACACTCTGTAAGATGTGTGCAACAGAGGAACATATTCATCCACAAAGCACTCGATAAACTACTGGCATACATTTTGTCTCTGGTGGTTTTGCTTTATCAGTAACTTCAAATTAAATCAAATTTTATTTGTATAGCCCAAAGTCACAAAGTACATTTGTCTCAGAGGCCTTTACAATCTGTACAGGGAGTGACACCCTCTGTCCTTAGACCCTCGGTTCGAGTGAGGAAAAACTTGCCCACAAAAAACCTTTAACAGGGAAAAAATGTGGAAGAAACCTCAGGAAGAGCCACAGAGGAAGGATCCCTCTCCCAGGACGGACAGACGTGCAATGGATGTCACGTGTACAGGACAAATTAACACAAACATATTGTACAATTACAATGACTGATAAAATGACAATGAGAGACAGATATTGAGGAGAGTGTTCAGTTATGGGAGATGTGACTACATCTTTAACCAATACCTTGCCTGACTAGGCACAACCCTGAGAGAGAGAGAGAAAGAGGGAGAGATAGAGAGAGAGTGGGGAGTCCCCTGGCAGTTTAGTCTTCTAGCAACATAACTAAGGGATAACCTGAGCCAGCCCTAACTATAGGCTTTATCAAAAAGGAAAGTCTACTCTTAAAAGTGTTGACCGTGTCTGCCTCCCAAACCCAGAATGGTAGTTTGTTCCACAGAAGAGGAGCCTGATAGCTGAAAGCTCTGGCTCCCAATCTACTTTTGGAGACTATAGGAACCACAAGGAACCCAGCGTCCTGAGAGCGCAGTGTTCTAGAGGGGTAGTAAGGTATTATGAGCTCTTTGAGATATGATGGTGCCTGACCATGGTAAATGGACTGTACTTATATAGCGCCTTTCTAGTCTTCCGACCACTCAAAGTGCTCTACACTACATATCTCATTCACCCCATTCACACACATTCATACTCTGATGGCATTGGCTACCGTGCAAGGTGCCAACTGCTCATCAGTTTAAGGATCTAAGCATTCATACACATTCATACACCGATGGCACAGCTTTCGGGAGCAACTTGGGGTTCAGTATCTTGCCCAAGGACACTTCGGCATGCAGACCGGAGGAGCCGGGGATCGAACCGCCGCTCATCTGATTAGTGGACGACCCGCTCTGCCTGTGAGCCACAGCCGCCCCATCAAGAGCTTTGTAAGTAAGGAGAAGAATTTTAAATTCTATTCTAGATTTAATAGGTAGCCAATGCAAAGAAGCCAAAATGGGAAAGATGTGATCTCTGATCTTGGTTCCTGTCAGAACACGTGCAGCAGCATTCTGAATTAACTGCAAAGTCCTAAGAGACTTATTGGAGCAGCCTGATAACAAAGAGTTACAATAGTCCAGCCTTGAAGTAACAAATGTGTGGACTACTTTTCCTGCATCCGCTTCAGAAAGGATGCATCTGATTTTGGCGATGTTACGTAAGTGGAAGAATGCAGTCCTTGAAATTTCAAATCCTGATCAAAAACAACTGGAGGTGGAGGCCAGGGTGATCCCATCTAAAGTAACTAAGTCTCTAGAAAGAGAGTTTCTAAGGTGTTTGGTCCCAATTACAAGAACTTCAGTTTTGTCTGAATTTAACATCAGAAAATTGTAGGTCATCCAACTTTTTATATCCTTAGGGCATGCTTGGGGTTTAGTTAACTGATTGGTTGCATCAGGCTTGATCGATAAATATAATTGGGTGGCGTCAGCATAACAATGAAAATTGATAGAGTGATTCCTAATAATGTTCCCTAAAGGAAGCATATATAAACTGAATAGAAGTGGTCCTAGTACAGAACCTTGTGGAACTGGGCAGCTCCTTTGATGCCAAAGTCAGAGGTATCTTATAACCTACACAATATAAACCAAAAAGCAAACAAGTAACGGAAAACGTGCAAAATATACTTATGGTAAAAGTGGCATGTTATAAAAAACAATATTGTAATAATGTAAAGTGACCATGATATAAATAATATTGCAGATAAAGTGACCATGCTATAAATAATATTGCAGATATACATGATTGGTTTTCAATCATGTAAATATAGCTGTTCATCCCTATGTTAAGAGGTTGTTGGTAATTACTTGTGGCTGAGAAATTTAAACAAAAGTGTATAATTTTTCTGTTAGGGTTGCTTCACTTAAGTTACAGTGTGCTGCATCAATCAGCCTGAGGCTTCTTCTGGTTGGCCACACCCTTGGCTTGAGTGTAGATGAGAATCATCTTAGCAAACCAAGGATTGAGAGCTCTCTGTTAATGGGCTAATGCTGAGCTTTGAACTACCGTACTTCCCCTAATGGGCATGGTTGATATCAGTGTGGATCTTCTAAAATGTGCTTGCATGTATTCAAACTTTCTCAACATCATCTTGTCCTCCTCCTTGTGGCGCAAAACTTTAAGAAAATAACTAGGGGTGATTCTCTTGTTCTCATATGGCATTGAAGTTGATGATCTAATAGTCTTTCCACAGAATCCTCTTCTGTCTGACCATTTTTTAATAACCTTTGAGTTCATATTACTCCTGACAGACACAGCTGCAATTAAACCTCTTCCTAAAAAGCCCACTCTAGACCCAGAGGTTTTAGCCGATTTGTCCTTTAATGTCCACATAAAACAAATTTCGAGGACTGCATTCTTCCACTCACGTAACATCGCTAAAATCAGACGCATCGTCTCTCAAGCGGATGCAGAAAAACTAGTCCATGCATTTGTTACTTCAAGGCTGGACTATTGTAACTCTTTGTTATCAGGCTGCTCTAATAAGTCTCTTAGGACTTTGCAGTTAATTCAGAATGCTGCTGCACGTGTTCTGACAGGAACCAAGATCAGAGATTACATCTCTCCCATTTTGGCTTCTTTGCATTGGCTACCCTACAACACTAGAAGAAAAATCACAGCAAAAAGCTCACAGCACTGAAAATAACACTAACTTCAAAAAATAAAAATGTGTCTAGTGTAACAGTTGCTGGTTTTATCACTGTGGACAGTGTTTACAGCTATTCAATATTTTAAATTTTGTGATAGCTCCTGATCCTCTTTTTTGCAACGTTTTCAGAATTTAGCCCTTTCACTCGATATCCACTGGCCTCCACTGTTGTTAACCAAGGCAGTTTGTTGGCATGCACTGAATTTGCCTGAAGTGTTATCATGCAATGGTAGTCTATTTGAATATGTGACAGGTGAATAGAGAGGACAAGTAGTAGATGAAATCTAAGTAGTAAGTATATATATATATATATATATATATTATATATATCTATATATATATATATAATCTTATATATATATAATATATATATAATTATCACTGTATCTTCCTATCACTGTAGCACAAACTTTTGACATTTTCCATAAATTTCACCTTAAAGTGGAATATCCCTAACTTTATGAGTAGTGTATGTAGGGTACTGTACTGTGTGTCTTCATAGCTATGGCTCTACATTCTGAACTTTCTCTAAACTCTGAACCCTCTGTCTGTCTGTCTGTCTGTCTGTCTGTGAACGTTAAAGTGATGACGATTCAGCAGGAGTCGAGAGAGCTACACTCTCACACACACACACACACACACACACACACACACACACACACACACACACACACACAGGGGCAGAGAGAGAGAGCGAGAGAGAGAGAGGGCAGAGAGAGAGAGAGAGAGAGAGACGGTGATCGTGGAGGCAGTCGGGCCGGAGGCAGTCGGGCCGGAGTTTATCAGTAGGTTTTGGGGAGATGCTGTCCCCACCGGCGAGATGGATCAGAGAGCAGCCTCTGAGCTCGGTAACCTCGTAAGTACACTCATGTTCTGCTTAGTCTGTCGCTGTTTTCTAACTTAACATCCCGGATGGATCCTATGGGGTCCACAGGACGGATACAGAATATCTCACGTGTTCATTTCCTCATAAAAACCATCCTGACCGCTGTGACTGACAGTCCGCTCTCACAGGGAACTACTTTGTGTCCAAACTGAACTCACGTCGTTCTCTGAATGAATGCAGCTGATCAACACGTCTTCATGTCGTTTTGTTGGAGTTGGACTAAATGGAAACATAATGTGAGGATGGATTCGTTCGTTTTAAGATCTAAAGATCTTCTTACATATATTCTACTCAGTAAGGACTGGCGTTCATTGTCCAATGGAAATCAAAAAATAAGTGATGTTTAGAATTTGTTGTTGTTTGTTTGTTACAAACTTGTGGTCTTCACTCAGAAATAACCAGATCTGGGCTCTAGTGCTGATGATCAAATTAATTAGTGAATTGGCGTGAAACGAACTGTGAATAATCAATTAATAGTTCAAATGTTGAACTTTCTCCGGTTTCAGTATCTCAAATGTGGATTTGATGTTTTTCCTCTGACAAACATTTCATGTCATTTGAAGATATCACAGTGGAAATTATGATTATGATTTACTTTTATTATTATTATTATTATTATTATTATTATTATTATTATTATTATTAATGGTATTTCCTGACATTTAATAGATGATAAATTAATTAAATATTAAATAATGAGCAAATTATTAAACAAAACAGTTACTTGCAGCATCAGTGAGCAGGTATTGTTTATATATAAACATATTTGATATAGCTTATAACATAATTAATAATAATTCATTATAGAAATATATGCAAATGAATAAAAAGGAAAGTGTCTTAATACAGTGTTGGAATGGTTGGATTGATATTTAAGAGGCCATGAGAGCACCAGACAAACAAATGATGAAAGTTCTGGTCTTATCTTCTGTCCTGTCTTGAGATTTTCCTTCTACTGCCTCAGACTTCTCCGTGCCTATCAGGTGTTGTAGTAAATGATAGGAAAGAACATAATGAGCATTTAGACATTATAGTACATCAATGTTTTCAGTGGTAGCTACAGCTACTGTTTGTTTATTGTTAGAGCATTATGCTGCTGTACTTGGGTCTGATTGTCCTCTAGGCCATTTTTCCCCTAAAAAAGTTTATTAGTTAATTTAATTTAGCAGATTGCTGTAGTGTTTTCATTGGGTCCAAATTGTTAGAATATGTGCAGTGCTTGTGTGCATATATTCATCTACTGAAAGGCTTCCTGTATTTTAAAGGAACAAGCTTTGACTATATTACGATCATGAAGTTGTCATGATAACAGCACCCAAATCAAAAGACTGAATCAGTATCTACTGGCTAATGTCACTTAGCCCTGTGTTGATATTCTATCACAGGTTCTAGCCAGTGTGAAATGTTTGTCAGCATCAGATTACAGTCTGCTGATTGGATCTGATAAGTGTAACAGTATTCACGGCTGTGTAGAGGCAGGTTGGTGTTGTCAGCATCAAGCCCAGTCCAAGGTCAGATAAGGCAACAAGCTTGACCTAAAAAGTTTGTTTTATAACATGTCAAACTTAGAGCAGACATGAACAGGTCATCGAACACTGACTGCAACACTCTAGACTGAATTATTCGCTCTTGTTTTCCCTTTAATTTCCCTAATTGTCTTTAGGAATTCATGCACTGCCCGTATGGAATGGGTTGACTGTTTGGTGCTGCTGCTTGCAGCGTTTTCAAGAACTCCTCATGATCAACTTCATACTCAACATTGCACTCCCTTGCCAATCGTGAGGTCAATTTTATGAATAGTTCTTGAGATATGCAAGGACAGTCATACACATACAGACAGAGATAAAACATTCAGGAGATATGATATTTTTTGTAATATACGCCCTGCCCATAACATTTGGATAAGATTTGACGGCCAGCTATAGCAAAACTCTGTAGAATATAAAAAATACTAAATAGTGGCGAATGCTCGAAATTAGTTGTGATTCAAATAAATAATAATAATAATAATAATAAATGTTCACCAATGGGCTTTGGTGGATGGATTCTTCTGGACCCACAGAATCCAGGAATTTTGTTCCTGGAACTTACGATTCAAGATGAAAATTTACTCTTATAGTGCCATCTTTACAATACATCTGAAAAGTATGAGGTCAGTTGAATGATCGAGAAAAATTAAAGGACCGTCATGCACACATAAAGAGATTCCTTACTTTACACGCTAACTACATGTCATTTCCTCACCAAGAGTGACCTGTACTGACATACGGTTGGTTGTTCTGCCTGTCATTCTTGACTAAAATAGCTGAACAGCTATTGGACCAATTAACTTTTACATAGACATTCATGGTTGCCAGATGATGAATCCCTCTGACACTCGTGAACTCCTCGTCCCTTCATTGATACCACCACAAAGCTGAAATGTTTGGTGTAGACCGAAATGTTAACAAATACTGTATGGATTACCTTAAAATGTGATGTATAGATTTGTGTTCCTCACAAGATGAATTAGAACAACTCTGCTGCAACGCTGCTTTGATTTTCAGTTCTCATTCCTACTTAGCTGTTCTGGAGCTTTTGACTGTACCACATGATCTTCTTTAACAGATGAAGTTTGCCCAGTTCACATGCAACGTTATGTACACATATTCAAGTTTCTGTTCACTTTAGTGACTTTGTGTTCATGTTAGCCTTAAATTTTCCATTTGAACATTATTCTTGACCTTGAAAAACAGTACGTGACAAAACACTAATTTAGTTTAATTTCGTAGCTGTTGTAAAACTTTTAGTCGACATGGTCTTCCTCAGCAGATTAAGTTGTCTACTCATCTAATGTCGACAGATGTTAATAAAATGTAATACTTCCTACACAGATGTATTCCAGCAGCTCAGACGAATCCCTCTTTTTCCTGGTTGTAATCTGAAATATGACACAACTTTACTTTACTGTAATGATGCAATTACTGTAGAGCTGTGGAAATAGAAATTTTCTTTTTCTTTTTACATTAGAAGTTTAATAGAATTTAACACGTGAGCCATACAGATAATTTCACCCCATGCATTGTTTTTCATAAGGCCTTAAATACTGACTGGCCTTGATTTGCTAATGCTATTATCTGGGAAGGGCTTTTCTGAATACTAATTATTAATATTATAATAATATTCTTTAGGAATTTGGTCTACTGATGTAAAAGTCTTCTTGTTTCACTCCAGGCGTCATATCAACAACCTACTGTTTTGTTTCGATGATAAATGTGATTTCTTGGCTGTGAGGATAGCTTTGTCCAGGGACAGATTAGAAGCTGTGACAGTCCACAGTGAGTTAAGAGGACACGTTGCTCTGCACTCATACTGTCTTTTTGAAGAATTCTAGGCATCTTTCTGCCAGCACTGGGCTGGAGCTCAGTCAAACACACAGAGTTCCTACCTAGAGCTAGAGCCTCTTAAATTACACAGAGGTTAAAGGTTCATGTGTGTTTGTGTGGGCTACAGAGGAAGGCCTGGCAGAGGAGAAGGTGGGGGATCCAGATGTTGCTGTAGCCTGGGGAAACCTGTGGCTTTGCCCTCTCATTAAGTCCTGATATCTGCAAGCACTTGCAGCGCACCTACCTTAACAACAGACTGAGTGTCATAATTGGGTCTCACTTTATATCTCAGCTGACCAGTTTTCAGAAGACATCACAGTGCTTTGCAATTTTAATGTTTCTCCTGAGTTGCCAGCTAGAGTTTCCAGCTCATTTCCATACAGTATGAAAATCACCCTGCTGATTTTAGGCCAGGTTTTAGATAAGACAACTGAAACATGGACTGTGTGTGCTTTGAACTCTGCATATGGCAACACATGTCACCTTGTATGTTACTGACTGTTTGTATGTTAGTGTATGTTACTTAAAATTATAAAACATTGTATTTTACTTATGCTTCTTTATATTTTTGAAGGAACTGTTTCAGGCATGCAAACTCGTTTGGGGTAAAAATGACCACAGACCCTTTTTCGGAGGGTCTAGGGGTAGATTTCCCCAGAGAAAAAAAAGCTACTAAAAGCTAGTTTCTGATGACTTTTAGAATCACTCTGGTGCCGGTTGACAGAATTACATGGTTTCAATTACAAGGAATAATTAGGTCTGTTGTTGCATTGAAGCTTCGTGGAGAATCTGCTATAGCATCAGGATGGATGCTCCACTAAGTTGAAACAAGATAGAGCAGATGTGAGGTCTTTGAGATTTGAACAAATGTAGTACTGATCTGCTTGGGAGGACCAAGCCCCTCGTCCTCAGATGAAGAGTCCATAGAGGACGATGGCGGGTCCACCTCGCTAGGGCCGGGGATGGGTGGGGCACCAGAGGTGCTCAGGCGGGGGTTATCAGTGGACGGGCGGATCCTGGAGGGCTGGTCCGGGTGCTGCCGGTGGAAGTCAGTAATGAGCTGAGGGTCAAGGATGTAGCTGGCGGGGACCCACGACCTCTCCTCTGGACCATATCCCTCCCAGTCAACCAGGTACTGGATGCCCCTCCCACGGCGACGAGAGCGGATAAGCCGTCGCACCGTGTAGGCTGGGTCTTCATTGATAAGGCGAGGTGGCGGAGGAGTCGGGGTAGCAGGAATCAAGGGACTCTCCAGAACCGGCTTGATTTTTGAGACATGGAATGTGGGGTGTACTCGCATGGACCTGGGAAGCTTGAGGCGGACTGCAGCAGGGTTGATGACCTTCTGAATTTCGTAGGGGCCGATGAACTTGGGTGCCAGTTTCTTCGAGTCGACCCGGAGTGGTAGGTCCCGGGTTGACAACCACACCTTCTGTCCCACTTGATAAGCAGGAGCCGAGGTGCGGCGACGATTGGCCAAGGCTGTGTAACGGCCCACCGACCGCAGGAGAGTGGATCTGGCCTGGGACCAGGTGCGGCGACACCGGCGGATGAAAGCCTGTACAGAGGGGCAAGAAACCTCCCTCTCCTGGGCTGGAAATAGGGGTGGCTGGTATCCATAAGCACACTGAAAAGGGGAGAGACCAGTGGAGGAGCTGAGGAGTGTGTTATGGGCATATTCTACCCAGAGCAACTGCTGCGACCAGGAAGTGGGGTGACTGGAGACCATACACCGGAGAGCCACCTCCATCTCCTGGTTTTTCCGCTCCGTCTGGCCGTTAGATTGAGGATGAAACCCGGATGACAGGCTGGCCGTGGCCCCGATGAGAGAGCAGAACTCTCTCCAAAAAACCGAGGAGAACTGCGGCCCTCGGTCAGAGACCACATCGACTGGAAGACCATGGAGCCGGAATATGTGCTGGAGGACCAGTTCAGCAGTCTCTTTGGCTGAAGGGAGCTTGGGCAGGGGAATGAAGTGGGCCATCTTGCTAAACCGGTCTACCACGGTAAGGATAGTGGTGTGTCCTAGAGATGGTGGTAGACCGGTCACAAAGTCCAGAGATATGTGGGACCAGGGACGATGGGGAACTGGAAGCGGGAGCAGGTGACCAGCAGGAGCCTGGTGGGAGGATTTGTTCCGGTTGCAGACAGGGCAGGCCTTGACAAACCCCTGGGTGTCCAGGTCCAGGGAGTCCCACCAGAATCGGCGCTGAAGAACCTCCTTGGTCCTCTGGATCCCTGGATGGCAGGTGAGGTGCGTGTTGTGGGCCCACTGGAGCACCTCAGAACGGAGGTGGGCCGGGACGAAGAGCCGGTTGGGAGGACAGGCGCTGGGACCTGGTTGCTCCTCCAGCGCCGTCCTAACTCTCTCCTCAATCCCCCATGTAATGGCGGCGGCCAGGCGAGCAGAGGGAAGGATGGTGTCCGCTGCTGTGGAAACCTCTTCCTCTTCCTTCAGGAACTGGCGGGAGAGGGCGTCAGGCTTAACGTTGCGGGTTCCCGGGCGATAGGAGAGAGTGAAATTGAATCGGGTGAGAAAGAGGGACCAGCGGGCCTGCCTGGAGTTCAGTCTTCTGGCTGACCTGATGTATTCTAGGTTCTTGTGGTCCGTCCATACGAGAAATGGTTGTTCGGCCCCCTCCAGCCAGTGACGCCACTCGTCCAGTGCCAATTTGACCGCCAGAAGCTCCCGATTTCCAATGTCATAGTTCATTTCTGCGGGAGTCAGGCGTCGAGAGAAAAAGGCGCAGGGGTGGAGCTTCTGGTCATCAGTAGCCCGCTGAGACAGGACAGCCCCCACCCCGACATCAGAGGCGTCTACTTCCACCACGAACTGTCTCTTGGGGTCGGGCATACGCAGGATAGGCGCAGAGGTGAAGCGATTCTTGAGGGTCTGGAAGGCATCTGTGGCGGCGGAGGACCAGCTGAAGGGGACTTTGGAGGAGGTGAGAGCTGTGAGAGGGGCTGCCACCGTGCTGTATCCCCGAATGAAACGACGGTAAAAATTGGCGAACCCCAGGAATCTTTGTAGCTGCTTCCGGGAGTCAGGAACAGGCCAGGCGGCGACGGCTGAGACCTTGGCTGGATCCATCTGGATGCTCCCCTGGCCGACAATGTATCCAAGAAAGGAGACTGATGGAGCATGGAACTCGCATTTCTCTGCCTTAACAAACAGCGAGTTTTCCAGGAGCCGTTGAAGAACCCCCTGAACATGGTGGATGTGGTCCTCCTTGGCCTTGGAGAAAATTAGAATATCATCCAAGTAGACGAAGACATGCTTGTTAAGCATGTCCCGGAGCACGTCGTTGACCAGAGCCTGGAAGACGGCGGGGGCGTTGGTGAGGCCAAAAGGCATCACCAGGTATTCATAGTGTCCAGTAGGTGTGTTGAATGCTGTCTTCCACTCGTCGCCCTCCCGAATTCGCACCAGGTGGTAGGCGTTGCGGAGGTCCAGTTTGGTGAAGATGGTAGCCCCCTCCAGGAGTTCAAAGGCAGACGAGATGAGGGGGAGGGGATACCGATTCTTCACCGTTATGTCGTTGAGGCCTCGGTAGTCGATGCAGGGCCTCAATGATTTGTCCTTCTTCTCGACAAAAAAGAACCCCGCTCCAGCAGGGGAGGATGACGGACGGATGATGCCAGCCGCCAGGGAGTCGTTAATGTAGTCCTCCATGGCCTTCCTCTCTGGTGCGGACAGGGAGTATAGACGACCTCGGGGAGGACTGGTGCCGGGTAGAAGATCTATGGCACAGTCATATGGACGGTGTGGAGGCAAAGAGGTCGCCTTCGCCTTGCTGAAAACCTCCCTGAAATCGTGGTACTCTGGCGGGACCCCCATCAGATCAGGAGCCAACGTGGTGCAGGGCCTGGACTGAGGAGCGGAGGCCTGCTTGAGACAGACTTGGTGACAGGCCGAGCTCCAGCCCAGAATGGCTCCCGTCGCCCAGTCTATGTGGGGATTGTGGCGCCGGAGCCAGGGATATCCCAAAATGAGTGGGATACGCGGAGAGTCCAAGATGTGAAACGTGATAGTTTCGTGGTGGTTGCCGGAGAGAAGCATCTGCACTGGAACAGTCTGATGAGTGACGGTCCCCAGCAGGTGACCGTCCAGGGCGTTGGCGGGGACAGGCTGAGGCAGCGGAACCCTTTCTATCTCCAACTGCTGGGCCAGCTCTTCATTTATAATGGAGACGTCGGCGCCAGAGTCAATGAAGACGGCAAGGGAGTGGGAGCCCCCTGGTAGCAGCAGGCGACCATGGCAGAGGGGGCGTTTCCTGAGGGACAGTTCAGAGGTCGGACTCACCAGTACATCCCTCGCTACTGGTGAGACCTGGCTTTTTGCTGGACACCTGGAGACGAAGTGTCCGTCTTGTCCACAGTACAGACATAGGTTGTGTCTTTGACGACGCTGGCGTTCCTCTGGTGACAGAGTGGTTCTGCCAACCTGCATAGGTTCTGAATCTCCCCTCTGAGGTTCAGGCCGGGAAGAGGATACCTCCGGTACTGCACGGAACTGGGAAGGAAGAGGATGCCCAAACCGTCCTCGCCGTCTCTCCTCCCGCCTGGCCTGGATGCGTCGGTCCACCCGCCGTGTGAGTTCGATGAGCTCATCCAAAGTGGCAGGGAGATCATATGACACCAGCTCGTCCTTAACATACTCCTCAAGCCCCTGTAGGTAGGCGTCGCACTGGGCCTCGGTGTTCCATTTACTCTGGCGAGCCCTGGTGCGAAAGTCAATAGAGTAGTCAGCCACGGAGCGGTCCCCCTGGTGGAGGTTCAGGAGACCGCCCATAGCATCTGGACCCTGGGAAGGTGGGCCAAAAACCTTCCGGAGCTCAGCAGCGAAGTCTCTGAAGGAGCTGCAAGCAGGAGTTTGACGTTCCCATTCAGCGGTTCCCCACAGGCGGGCCCTCCCCGTGAGGTGATTAATGGTGAACGCCACTTTGGCCTCCTCAGAGGCGAATGTGTGTGGCTGCAGGGCGAACAGGATTGAGCAGTTCGTAATAAACGGATTACAGACCTCTGGGTTCCCCGCATAACGTTCCGGAGCCCCAACTCGGGGTTCAGAAACTGGACCAGGTGGCGTTGGTTGGAGTACGGCAGCAGGCGCTGTTGCAGGTAGGTTCTGGACCATATTCTGTGAGAGCACAGTAGTGAGCTGCTGGATCTGTGAAGCTAATGCCGCTAATGTCTGCTCCTGGTTAGCGGCAGCCTGTTGTTGAGTGACGGTAGCCTGGCGTACCTCGGCTGCGGTGGAAGCAACCAATGCCTCGTGTCGCTGGAGAATGTTCTCCACCCTCTCCAGGCGTAGCTCTGGCGAAGCGGTGTGTGCTGGATCCATGCTTTGGCCAGATTGTACTGAAACGGGCTTGTGTAGGACCCAAATGCAGCACAACAGCAAGGGATACTTAGTAATGTTCCTTATTGAGAAACTCACAGCAGGCGATATGGCAGGTGAGAGAGAGGGAATAAGTCCTGAGTTCAATCGGAGAGTCTGTGGCAACGAACTGGAGCAGGGGGACAGACTGCCCGGGGAAACCTCCAAACAGCCAGGGAAACAGGCAGACAGACACCAGAAACACTGAGGCAGAACTCGTGGTCGGGGACGAAAAGCTGAGGTGATTACCGGGGCAGAGACAGACGAGCAGGTCAAAGGCAGGCAGGGTCGGCAACGGGAGATCAGTCCGGACAAAAGTGCTGGAAAGACTTGCATGACGCGAAGAACAATCTGGCAAAGAGTGTCTGGAGGTTGGTGCTTAAATACAGGGTTGATTACTGATGAGGAGCAGGTGTGGGAGGCAGGAGAAACCATGGTGACTGATGAGGAGGCAGGGCTGACAGGTGAGTGGAAAGTTACTGGGTGCAGGTAAGAGGGAAAAGCAGGCAGGGGACCGGAGTGGATTGTGACACAAGGTCCACTGACTATTAGACAGAACAATATATCTGAGATGTATTTATCTGCATATATACATCTATATACATCTATATCTACATCTATACTTTATGTGAGTAGTTTGTGTCAATTTCCTCATTTGATACCATACATTATTTTCACCTTTGTCAGAGGGTTTTTATTTTGTTTGCATTGCATCAATGACTTGTTGATTATCGCCTTTTATATGTCAAAAGTGGTTAAGAAAATTAATTTTCAGCTGGATAAGTGTATATGTGTATAGTGATATGCGTATAGGTATATGGCTGCTGCTGCAGTGCAAAGACAGCATCATAGCATTGTTCTGATCCATGTGTGTAGGACTTTGGATTTGTCTAACCAAATCACTAATTTGATTTCCATCTGGTGCTGTGGTTGGAACTGTGGCTGGCTGCTGAGCTCTGTTTATAGAAATCTCTGACTGTGCTAAATATTAAACCAACAGAACATAACAAAGCCAATGGCCACTTCTCTGCTGCGTGGATACAGAAATGGACAGGAAGTGGCCTCATTCTTTGGTTCAAAAACTGTGACCTGGTTATTGAAGGCTGACACTGAGATAAAGAGAGAAGTAATCAACAGCTAATGATTTCTACCAAACGGTGTAGGTGCAATCATTTATATTTGGCTAGAAGAATTATAAGAAGATAATCATCAAATAACTTCAATTAATATTAAGTTCCTCCATCCATAAAGAAGTGGAAATTATACATTTATTGATTAATTGATTGATTTCAGTCAATCAGTTTTCACTAAACCTGAAACACAATACAACCACTGCTGTCCTGATTGTGGTACAGTTTAAGAATAACCCAGAGTTGTTAATCATGGATCGTAAATACTTGTTGTAGTAATAGATGTTTCCCCAGTATATAATGACTTTGGAAAAACTAATATTTAGTCAACTAAAACTAGATTAAAACAAACAACAATTCAAATCACTAAAATATGACTAAAACTAAATGACATTTTAATAGTTTTTAAGTTAACTTTCTTTCCTGTTAACATTTTATTTTGAAAAGTATGCAAGAAACCGGACCCTATGTTTTTATCTCTAAGTGATTAATGGGAACAACAATGTTTGAAATTGGTCTAGCACTGAGTGAGAGAGCTGCAGCTGCAGTTGTAAAATTCGCTGCAATGTGTGTTGTAATCCTTTAGGGCAATTGTGCACCGTCAGTGTGCGTTCCACTAAATGTGCTTTTGACAGGCTCATATTGTTATATGCCTGGGCAATAATCTGGAAAGGGCTCTACACAGAAAGATCTAGATAGAGTTAGTAAAGTATTTTTGTTTAATCAGAAACAGCTGTCACTCTGTTCAATGCCACTAGTCTCCATTGAAAAACATGTCACATTATAGAATACTGGTCTACCATTGTCTTGATCAGTTGCTTAGTTTGTGTAACTGGTGAGTTCAAACTAACACCGGAAATGAATGAACGATCAATAAGTTCAGTAGACTGTTTGGACGTAACACATGGCTTAACAAAAGCTGCTGTCTGAAAGGGACCCATTCCATTAATCATTTGATGGAAACACAGACATATTTTCAGGTCAGATGGCCTCCACCCAAGCAGATCTGGGTTTACTTAGTATTAGAATTTGGGTTAAGTACTAATAGACCAACAGTCCTAATTCTTGCACCCTTCACTCTCCACTCTTCATTTCCTCAATCCTTTTGAGATTCACTGATAAAATGGAAGTGCTGCTGGCTTTAAATTTACCCCCAGATCCCTGGCACCTCATATACCTCCAACCCAACCATGACAAAAAGAGAGAGCAGCTGTTAAAACCGATAAGGCCAGCAAAGTCACCAAAAGTCAGTCTCCCCCCATATCCTCCTCTTAGGGACATCTCTAACAATCTAGGATTAGAGATTAAGGAAAAGATTTGATGTTAATGGGTGACACATCTCGAATCAATGACATTCAAATTAGCACCAAGGAAATCTGGCTGACATTTGGATAAATAGTAGATTGAACAAGACACACTCAGTTCTGCAAATGTATTCAAAAACTTTATTCATTTTCAGTTCTAAAGCTACAAATGTGAACAAATGCCACCACTTAGGTAAAGTAAGAAAAAAGAATCACTGGAAAATGCCATGTTGGTAAAAAAGAGTGTCTAAAACCTGAAGGTGGCAAAAAAAAAATAAAAAAAATAAAAATAGGTTCATCAATTTAGAACTGAGAAATGGAAGTAATTAGTCCTTCTTTGACCAAAATAAAACACACCTCAATAGCACCTGGACTTGTCAGTTCCATAATATGTATAGACACAATTGGATCCTATCAGCTAAAAAACTGCACTGCATCAAATAGTCAGCACCATTACGCTATTTCCCAGAGGCCCTGAAAACTGCAGTTATTAAGTCACTTTTAGAAAAAGAACAATCCACACACCTCACTAAGGAACAATTATAGGCCAACACTGAACCTCCCTTTTTTAAATAGAATCAATGGAAAGGCTGTTTTCCCCTTCTTGCCATCAACAATTGTTTTGATATTTTCCACTCCACACACCACAGCATGAGCATGGCACTTGTCTTCAATGACCTCCAATTAAAGGCAGTCAGTCAGTGGAAAAATTCAGTCTCAATGCTGCATTCGACACCAGGCCACCACAACATGTAACTAGATAAACTGGAAAACTGGAATGAGTTTCAAGGCCCAGCGCTAAATTGTTTGTTATTTTATTTGAAGGGTAACACTAAGGACACGATGTGGAGGCGTTCAGGGAAGTGATATGTCATTACACGTTTGAGCATACAAAATGACTTCCATTCTTGTTCAACATCGACATGCTCAGATTATGGACAACAACTAAATATCTTAAATAATTAAACATACAGACGACACAGATTTATACCAGGTGACTGGGTCCCGTACAAGCACTTAGTAAGTGTATTCAACATCACAGCATAGATTTGAACATATCAACAGATTTAGAAAAACTTGCCCATGCGTTTGTCCTCAGTGGACGTGACTAGTCATTACACGTTGACTAGTTGCTGTCTTTACAGGTTTGTCTAAAATAACTTGCAGACAGCTGCAGTTGATTAAGAGTCCTCAAAAATACACAAGTGGATGACAGTGACATCTCTCCTGTTTATGCCTCTTTTTATGTTGTTTTTATAATATATGATAGTATATTCTTTTCGATGTTTGCTTAATGCCATCATGTCTTGAAAGGTTGTTAAAATGTAAATTACAATTGAACTCGACATTCCTTGTGTTTATACTAGCAGTTCTCAGAGCAGTTGAATGCTGCCAGGATTTCATCGTGGCAGAAAAGACACTGTATCACTTTAACAGTAAATTTGTACGCTGTCACAGAGACATACACACAGGATAGGAGAGGCGTGCTGTCTGGGTTAATGACGAGAGATTTGCATCAGTGTTTTGGAGGTTCGCAGGTGATGCAGTATTCAGAGAACTTCTTAACTTCCAGCTAAATAAATCATGAAGAGGTTCAGATTTCTTTGTTGTTGTTGTTGTTGTTGTTTGGTTGTAATGGCAAACACACCCTAAAGATACTTATGCTGTATAGTTAGGTTGGTGCTCTCTGTCAGGCAATGAGATCTGGTATAGATTTCAATAATTTATAGAGGGTGAATCTGCAGAGTGGGTTTATGTCACCAGCAAGGACCAGCTAGCAGGAAGGTACCAACAGTTTGAATGAGTTTACAGAGTGTGTTGTGTTATTATACAGTACATCAACTTGTGTCAGGACTGCACCAGGATGAGTTCTGGTTCACAGCTAAGCTCAGACAGCAGTTGGAAAAGGAAGAAGCGTTCAGGAGTGTGGAATCTGTATTCCCCAAACCTTAGCTGGATTTATAAAAAAATAAAGGTTTTTATATATTTATTTATTTTGTACATAGTTACAAAAGCACATAGCTATTTTATTAAAATATTTCACAAAATGTGAAATATGTATTTCCAATGGAAAAAAATAAGCACATGAGTTGATTTGAGGCAGAGAGTTTCTCAGTGTGATCTGTATTTGTTGCCTGAAACACTATGAGTTGAGACTGTGATTTTCTATGTGTTAAAATGGAAAATTCATTCTATCATTTGATATATTGTCTCACCCAGTGGCAGCATGAGTCCCTGGAAGATCTGTGATGCCAAAAGGTTACTGGAGGTTCATGTATGCTTGTCTCCCCACGGGGTTGCAATCCATCTGCAGCTGCTGTCAGAATCTCCTCATTTGTTTCAAGATTAACATTCCAAAAATATTCAGAGGTTCAGACAGTTTCAGTTCAAATACAATAGTTATGGTTAATATTAATTTAAATCATTTAATCATTAAAATTGTATTACATACATATTGATCATATTGGAGTTTAACTACACCAGATCATATTTTTATTTAATGAGCTATATCAGAGCATAGCTACAGTGTGTGTGTGTGTGTGTGTGTGTGTGTGTGTGTGTGTGTGTGTGTGTGTGTTGTGCCCCCTGCAGGTGTGTGAGGAGAGGGCTGTGCAGCAGGCGTCACTCTCTGTGGATATTACTATTCCTGCTTGTGGTCTGCATTGCCATTCAGACATTTGTTGCCCGTCAGGCCAGGTAAAGTCACACTCACACACTAAGGTGGGCAAACAATAATGATAAGAAACGTGATATGATATGGTACTTGTGTACTTAAGCTTGCTGTTTTGCTGCATGTCTGCACTTGTGGTTTTCTTATAGGGAGTGACAAGGTCAGAGCCTTGATGCCAAACATTACTGCTGTACATACATTCACATGATAACAATAACAAAAAGCATGGAGTCAGTAATAGGTTTGAATGCTGGCAGTCATTATTGACCAGAAATGTGTAATGCAATATAATAGTCAACTTTTCAGTTGAAGCTTTCTTCCTCATCTTTACAATGGTAGTTATTACTCCACTTGTGTCACTTGTGTGAACAAGTGTGAAAGACAAGTTTATTATAAGATGAACTGTTGATCTACTACGACATACATACATACACAACATAGAAAAATAATAAAGATTATTTAATGATGAATTATCCATAGTTTTGTGTTTAAAATGACATTTCATTAATGTTGAAATTAATCTTTTCATAAACACAGGAAATTCTTCAACCTTTGCCAGGAACCATGGTTTAAAATATACAATCATCTCTGTGTTTCGATGTAAACCACAGTCTAATTTGCATAACACACTGATGTGATAACATGTTGAGAGACTCAATATTTAAACATTGTACATTATGTTACATAACACTAACTGTGAGTGACTTCTTCCAGGACTGACAAGCTGACAGAACTTCCACATCTGAGATTCACCATCAACAAGCAGCACCTGATATCTCCTCTGCAAAATGTCTGGGAAAGCCCCCATTCTGAGTCTTCACTGACAATAGAGCCAGATTTGAAGTCACTCCAGGCAGAAAGCACTTCACATCTTCAACATCAGATTGATGAATATGGAAAGACATCTGATTATATTCTGCCCAGACATATGAATAAAATTGTCAACCTTGCTACAGGCTCTCAAATGGAGGCAAGAAAAGTTTCACCTAGAAAGCTGCTTCTACCAAAACATGGAAACAAGCTGAGCTTTGGACTATCTGGTTCTTTAGTCCTCAACAGTCCTAAGAGAAGTTTAGGTCTCATCAACACCTCCACTCCATCTGTTTTTTTAAAAGCTCACACTAAAGCAACCTGCCAGCCGAAGTCTCACATTGTTTTCCTCAAGACACACAAAACCGCAAGCAGCACTATTTTAAACATTCTTTATCGCTATGGTGAAAGCAGGAACTTGACCTTTGCCCTTCCTCTGAACAAACACAGCCAGTTGTTTTACCCATTCTTTTTTGCTTCACATTTTGTGGAAGGTGTCAGCAGCAGAAGTGTGAGGGAGTTCCACATCATGTGCAACCACATGAGGTTTAGAAAATCTGAGGTGAGCTTCATCAGAAAATGATTGAGTTGTGTGTGTATCAATTTAAAACCTAGTTTAGGTTCCCTCTAGGTCCTCCGACTTCCTCCCACAGTATAAAGACATGACCGTAACAGGTTAATTGGTGACTCTAAATTGTCCGTAGGTGTGAATGTGAGTGTGGATGGTTGTTTGTCTCTATGTATCCCACCCCTCGCCCAGGGACAGCTGGGACAGGCTCCAGCTCCACCATGACCCTGATGAGGATAAGCGGTTACAAATAATGGATGGATGGATGGATGGATGTATGGATGGATGGATGGATGGAATACTGTCAGCTAAGTTGTTAAAAGGGTACTGCAGTTCAAATTCAAAAGACTGGAGTCGTCTCCCCGCCGCCCCCTTGCCAGACACAAAGCTCACACGGGTTACCAAATTGAAGACATAGGACCGTCACAGTTGCAAAATGAGCACAGCATCTACATCTGAGTGTTGCCTGTGGTATCTACTGTGATCATTCACAGGGTCCACATGAGACATTTCGCCCACCTGTACTGTTTGGGCCTAGACATGGCATTAGTTATTGGTTGAGTACTTAATGTGCTATCTGTATGATGCCACTGGACATTCAATAAACTAAATAGGGTCAATATACTACAGTATATTGACCCTATTCAGTTTAAATAGCTATGCAACATTTACCCATGTGGGGCCCCAATGGATATGTTGTCTCTGTGATAACTTGTAACATAGTGCTGTTGTTTCATGTTGACATATTTCATAATGATATTTAATAAAAAAGCTAAATTATTGTTTATTGTAGATAGATATGAAAGGATTACAGATAGTCCTGATAAACATGTCTGTAAAACAACCTTTGGTTTGGTTGATGGACTGGCATTTCAGCCTCCCCTAGGTAACCTCAGTGAATTCCAAAAAGCTCCAGTTGCCAAAATAGATCTTAAATGCTAGCATACTCACACAACATAGAGACATGTTGGAGTTTGTAAGAAGATGTTTTATAATCATATATTTCACATTTGTTTCAGTGATAGCCTTCAAAATGCTAAATCTAAAGTATTTTTTTCTTCTATAATTTCCCAGGTGGCAAAGGTGATGCCTGAGAATACATTTTACTTTTCTATTCTGAGGCACCCTGTAGCCATGATGGAGTCCATCTTTATTTACTACAAGAGCATCCCAGCCTTCCATAAGACTCACAGCCTGGACAACTTCCTAGACACCAGCTGGAGAAACTACAACTCATCAGTAACCAACAACCACTATGCTCACAACATAATGGCTTTTGACTTTGGCTTTGACAACAATGTTGCAGCTGATGCTGAAGACCTGGAGGAGAGAGCAAGCATGGCTATTGCAGCCATTGAACGAGACTTCCATCTTATTCTTATTTCTGAATACTTCGATGAGTCCATGATCTTGCTCAAGCATTCCCTCTGCTGGTCCTTTGAAGATGTGGTTTCTTTTAAGCTCAACAGTCGCAGTGAACAAACTCGTCACACACTTTTACCAGACACTGCAGAGAAAGTCAAGAGGTGGAATGCTTTAGACTGGAGGATTTACTTGCACTTTAACACCACTTTCTGGCACAAAGTGAATAGCCTGGTTGGGCAAGAGCAGATGAAGAAGGAAGTATCTCAGTTGAAAGAGCTACAGACCAAGCTAGCAAACACCTGCCTGAAAGATGGTGGAGCAGTTGACCCTTCCCAGATAAAAGATGTCAGGCTAAAGCCATTCCAGTATGGAGCAGCTGTCATTCAGGGCTATAACCTGAACACACACATAGACAATCAAACCAAAACAAAATGTCAGAGGCTTATAACTCCAGAACTACAGTATACAGACCGTCTGTACACCCTGCAGTTCCCTGAACTGGCTGAAAAGCATAGACAAGCAACTAGAATGGTTGCTCCACAGCCTCAACGCTCAGGCAGATCCAGTAAGATGACCTGGGCCCGGGAAGCTCATCACAGGCGGATCATAAGACGCAAATTCTCAAATCTCAAGAACCAAAAAGCCTCCACAAGTGCTCTGTTAACACGTACTGAAGCTAACAACAAATTAAGTACACTATGAGTGGTAACTGTATTAATTAATCATAGGAAGATGTTATATGTTCATACCACAAGACATAAATACAGATATTTCATCTAATGTTCACTTTGTCACAACTTTGTCGTTTACAAACCACAAAATGGGTTGTTGGAAGTTGTTAAGCTACAGGAATTGTCACAGTGTCAACTAAACTGAAAGATTTCATTCTGTTAAGTTACTTTGTTAAGTTGTTAAGTTTGCTTAGTTATATTTAAAGTTTTGTGGAAATCAGCCAAATGTGGAAATCTGATAGTAGCACAAGTGTCAAATGAGACAAAGCATTCTTCAGAATTCTGTTATACCACCTCCACGATTAAGGTTAGGTTTAGTTTAGGTAAAAATTAGAAAATGAGAGTGGTGGAAGAGGAGATGCAAGCTATGGTAGGATGCTGTGGTTTTAAAGTGAGACACTTCCAACCAGTTCACATGAACCTTTATTTACCTATGACCTCCTGTCTGAGTGATAAGTGACAAGCCTAGCTTGAGAAAAGAAGAAATAAAGAAAAAGTATGGGGCAAAGATCTTAATTTCTTTTCATTACAGAGGTGTTATTGTTCATATTGTTAGAAAACCAAAAGTTAACTGGATTTAATTTATGTTTTCAGAGTTCTTTAATTAAGTATTGAAAATAAAGCAATTTGATCACAGCATTTGAATGATGTTCAACAAAGGACATCTAATGATTTATGATGATATTATGACTTCTGTGAAATATACTGTATATGTTATATTTTCTTTTATTCGATATGCTGAATTTGAGTTGCTATAGGTTGTGTGTACGGCTAAGAGAATGGTCACTGCTCTTAGTCCAAAAACCTGCACCTGTTGTACCAGCTGAATACCACCTAAAGTTTGATCAAAAATCGGAGCTCTAATGCATTCTAACTACTTGCTACTTGAACTACATTTTGTCAGTGCAGCATTCAGGCAGGCTAACGAATGGCAGAGACCTACAATAGACTGTGCAAGTAACAAGGAGAACATAATGTATGTGGTCTTGTGTGAACTAAATAATAATGATGATATTGATTATATGAAAATCTTTTAACCATTTAAATTATTCATTCTATCATTTTACAACTGGCTCAGAGATACTTTTTTTTCTTACACAGATAAAAATGTTTGTAACACACAGAAATATGGTCATAAATAAAAACACCAACAGTCTTGTTAGAGCAACAAAGCAGTGACAGCAGCATTGATGTTCTGAAGTGGATAAAATCCCAGCATGGTTAGAAATGTAGATCCCTCGTATAACTAACACAAACTAACATGTAGCTAGTATAACTTGCTGCCGTTCCCAGCATCAGACAGCTCTTAATTCAAAAAGCTGTAAAATGACTATGTGACCATGTGTAGCAGGCGTTTAGGTGGTCATTACTAACTAGTAAAGATATATTAATGGGATGGGTAAAGAAAAAAGAATCAAGAAGCACCTGAATGCACTTTTAGTTTGGTCTCCGTGAGACTTCAGTCTTGTAAAGGATGCATCCTCATGTGCTGCCGATTCATAAAGAGTGAACATTTCTCTTCTTTCGAAGTTGATATTTTCATTTCCCTTCTTGGTTTTGTTTCTACTTGTGCAAAATAAAAGACAGAACCAGAAACTTGTCTCCAGGACTGTTCATCACCTTAAAAATATATGATATATAACATAAAATACACAACTATGGTGTTTAATTAGTATCAAGATTTGAGCACATAAAAAGTGTGTGCATCTGATGCATGACCTTTGGTTTGATTACTGACACAGTTGAGGACAGAGAGTTGCAGTTTTGTGACTAATCAAATACCATAAAACTAATCTGAAATCATGAATGAGAGTGTGAGTAGGTGTACCTGTTTATGGTGTTGAAATATATGCTGGCCTAAGCCTCCAATTTCTTCTAAACCTGAAGAGGAAAATCTTAGAATGAGGCAGTAATACAAGGCAGCCACCAGATGGGACTCTTGTTCTTGCTCATTTTAAGAGTGGTCCATGGGATATGGCTGCAGTCTTTACCTGTTTGGTAATCATTATTACTGTGTGTGTGTGTGCGTGTGAGAGAGAGATATAGAAATAAATTATGGGGGGCATTTTATGCCAGCACACTATACTAAAAACACGTGTACAGCGCCTATGCGATGACATCAAACGTCTAACGTGCGCGTGTAGATTCCTTTCACTTTCAATGGACAGACGGGCGTCACGTAGGCGACACACAACTGTTGCACATGCGTTGTTGTGCATACGCCTATGTGACGGGTGAACTACGCCTCAAATACGTGACATGAAGACTACGCGTGACTGTACAATTCTACATGAGCGTACAGGTACATACCATAGACATATATACATAGACATATATACATAGACATATATACATAGACGCCGCATTGAGCGCTGAATCGTACATCGACGTCGACGCCATATTGGAAATATTGGCAGGTCTGCCCGTAAACTAATACAAGGAAATGGACTGAACTTCATAAAGCGCCTTTCTACAAAGTTCTTTAAGTTAATGTCTCTTATACACCCATTCACACACACACTAATATATCTGGGAAACAAACAGGCACCAAAAACAACGTATGTAACTTTTAAAGTGATGATTATAAATGTTTACTCCTTATGTAAGCACCAAACCCCAACGTATGTATTTTTCTAATGCTGACTGTTTACAGCTACTAATGTGTGTAACACTGTTACTGTGATGATAAATATTGAAATATTTATATTTAACATTTAATCTGTGTCTATAATAACCAGATCCTGAAATGTAGATGTGACATGAGGGTTTTCTGAATAAGCTTATTTCACATGTTCGATTGTTATTTTCACGCATACATTGTTATTCTTCGTGTCTCGTCACTGGCGTGAAATAGTGATGTGTCGGTTGCGAACGATCCGGTTCTAAGAGCCGGCTCTTTGAAGTGAACGACAGGAGCCGGCTCCTTTTTTTTTTTTCACTTCGGTGCCTCACTGTCTCAAATTTGGACGGGTTTTTCGGTCATTTCCAGGGGTCGCATTTGAACGAAGTCCTCCTAGGGATTTCATCCGATGTGCTTGAAACTTGGCCTGTGTATTCTCAAGGCCTCGACAATGAAAAGTTATCAAAATCACAACTTTTTATCAGAGGGCGTGGCCGTGACAGCGCGTCAAAGTCGACACTGCAGATTTTTTCACAAAAAAACAAGACTCCAAGTGACAAGTGTGCGGCTAACACATACTTTGTCAAAGCTGTCTGAAACTTGTTGTCATTGTTAAGAGCAGTATTATGCACAATTCGGCTGCATAATTAATGAGGGGGCGGCCCAAAACGGCTCTATAGCGCCCCCTGGAATTTATTGTTAGTAGAACATTTATGAGTTTTATTTATGACACATATGTTATGCAGTGAAGTGCAATTACATAGGGCAGAGTTGTATTGAATCAGCTGAGTTAAAGTATCCATTAGGAACCAGAAACTGTGTTTGCATCATTTGTCAAATACAACTCAACCTATACAATTAGTAAAGGCGTGCAGTTATTAACATGTCTAATGGGAATCATAAGTTACTAAGGCAGTTCATATGATGTACATAAGTGCTTAGTATTTCATAACATATTTATATTAGGCTGTTATATTTATTGTATGGAGTGCATAAGTGATTAGGATTTCAGGACATTTATATTATTATTATTATTGTTAGTAGAATTTTATAGAAATTCTCTCTCTATACCTCCGTTGACACATACAGCTCACCCTATGATGTACAACTCTATTTTTCCATGAAAGATTAGCATAGACATAGATCCATATTCGACTCAGCAGAGATAAAGAATCCATAGTGAAACAGAATCTCTCCCCACCTCCTTTGCCAAATATAGCTCAAGACTAACTAGCAGTTATATGTTGACAACATTGTTCTCAGTTCCACATGTAAATGTACACATAATTGCATCATGATCGCTGAAGTACGTTTGCAGCACTACACAGCTCATACGGAATGTGTTGTTTTAACATACAACATACACATGATCAATTAGTGTTCCCTTTGCTGTTGTGGCTTCTGAAACATACTGAACAAAGCCTCTCTGTGTTGCAAATAGTTTTTGACGCAACCAGATTCTCATTGAAGTCAAAGTAGTACTAAAACAAGACTAATACTTGTTGGTTGGAATAGCCCCATGTAGGTAAAGAAAAATACATTTAAATGTATGATTATTGAGGGTGGGAATTATCTTATTTCAAACTTGTGCCAGTGACACAAATACCAGTTGAATGTTCTTGTGGTCTAGAGAAGTTTTTCCACAGCAGTTCACATTTGAGCGCTTTGAGTGGTCGGAAGTCTAGAAAGGCGCTATATAAGTACAGTCCATTTACCATTTACCATTTGTTGAGCAAGCGCCACTGATGCAAGAGCTGGATCAATGTAATGTGGCCCTGTCACTGAAACAAATGGTTTTGTAGCTTGTGCGGTTGGTGTGGCTATTGAACCATGACTTCTCCTATACTACTGATGTTCTTGTATGATGTGTGGGCAGGTGAAGTCCAGGAGAATAAGGACAATCTTGTGACTGAGAATTCCAAGGTAGGGGAGTTCCATGAGTGTCCGCAGACATCATTGTTGGTACAAAGGCAGAACACACACATGACCTGAATGTGTGCATGCGTGTTGCAGTCGTCACAGTAGCTTTGGAGCATCTGAGCAGGACATAGACCATTCAGGATCAGTAGAACAGATCTGTAAAAACAATTATGTAAATAGATGTGTGACAAAGCATCATGACTAATCATGAACAATGTTTTCAGGTAAACTTTGACCAAGACACATAACATTTATAACACTTATTTTTTTTAATAAAAATACAATTACATGAAAAACCCATGCATACTTACTCAGTGACTGAGAATGATGACTTGAAAACATGAATGGTAGTAGACAGCACTTGGATGTTTTTGTGGTTTAACATGATTTGGCAAAGCAGTCCACATCTTGAAATCCAGGTGTTTGAGCAGGAAATGGATGAAGTGTCACACGGTGAGGTCAAGCTGGGTTTTTGTTATGTCTTGTCATTTCCTGTTTTATTTTGAAAGATAACTCTCCTCTCGTTTCAGGTCACTTGCCCTTCCTCGTGTGTCACCGGTCTGATTGTCTTCCCCGCCCTGATTGTTTCCACCTGTTCCCCATTACCTTGTGTATATATTGTCTGCGTCTCCCTTTGTCCCATGCCGAAGTGTTTCGTCTTTAGTAGCGTGCACCAAAGCCCTTTTTCCATAGCCCATAGTCACAGCTTCTTAGCTCTAGTGTTTTGTTTTCTACCTCGTATGAGTGATTTTTTTTTTTTTTGTTGTACTTCCTAGTCTAGCCTTTTTGTTTCTTTGTATCTAGCCTAGTGTGTTTTCAGCCTCGTTTTGAGCGTCTTAAGTTAATGTTTCATAGCCTTTTTGTTTTTCCTCGTTGTGAGTGATTTTGATTTCGTTAATCTTTAATACGAGTAGTCATAGCCTTTTGTTGTTCCTCGTGAGTGATTTTGATTTCGTTAATCTTTAATACGAGTAGTCATAGCCTTTTGTTGTTCCTCGTTGAGAGTGATTTTGTTATCTTTATTAAGAGTAGTTCAGTGTTTTTTTCCTCCTTGGAGTGATTTTTGTTTCCTCTAGTTTAGGCCCTTTTCATAGCCTCACTCAGTCGAGGATATTTGTCGTCCTGAATAAAACAGCTGTCTGCCTAACTCTGCATCTGAGTCCTCATTGAGTCCCGGCCTGACATGAAGTAGATGAGTCTGTGACTGGAGCCTGAGTGCCTGAGTTATGGTGTCCCTGTGAAGCTGTGCATTTAAACATGAAACAGCTGTTAGCTACGTGCTACTACTCAGCATGTTCATTCTTTGCACAGGTTTACATGTTTACATTTCTATATGCACAATTGCACAAATTACAAGTGGATTTTTCTCAATATATAACCAGACTCTAATTTATAACCAGCTATGTTTATGCTGATGAAACCTCAAACATACACATACACTCTGGTTTAGCTGTTTTTGTTGTTTTTCTTTAAGACATACTTACAGGATTCATCTTCCTCTACAGCAAGATTCCTCTTCTGGGACAGCTGGCCTGTCTGTTTGTGAATGCCTGTGCCACTGGCCACGAGCATCTCAATGGAACGTAGTGTGTTTCACATTGGGCAAACATACCTGTATGTAATTACACAGCACATTTAGTTGTAAGTAACAGTACACATACTTTTGGTTAACAGGTAAAACACAAGATACATGCCATTTATGGGCAATAGTATTTCCAACAAAGTATGCATAACATTCAGAATGCTCATTAAAAACAGAAATACTTACATAGTGTGATTCCTCTTCTGCCCTGATTTTTGGTTTTGCTGCAAGATAATTCTGAATATGTGTGTTAGTGGAAAAGCTTATTACAAGTTTAGCACAGTTTTGCTTTGGACCATAGTATTTGTGTTGCTAAAGACATGCATTTTGCAAGAAGCTGTTTAGTGTTACACTCTGTTATTGCTACCACTTGTGTTCTCAAACAACATAATGTGGACAGAATATGACATGTAATAGTAACTGTGTGTTCAATATCATAACTGCACATCCATTTCTATAGTTGTAGTCAGTCAGTATTCAGTAAGGGGTTTTTGTAGGGAAAACATATCAGTGAAATAAGTACAGCGTCATGAAAGCTGTAGTATGTCTGTGTAACTTGAGCAACAATTACATCCTCTGTGTCTTTCACGTAGACATGATCTATTAATATACCTTTTTCAGTTGTACATTGTCGCACATGTTGAGTGTAGCCATGCTGCTCCAGTAACTTCTGAATGGAAGGTGAAACCAAGATATCCTCATTAGAGTCTCCCATGATCATTTTTCTACCAGCATGCTTGTCAAGGTGAAAGATGACCTGCAATAACTTCTGTCGAAACATGTCAATCTTATAGGAGTTTGGCCTGTACAGAACAGCAGCACACAAATTTACATGTTGCATTTCGAAATACAGGCATTCAATGTTGCACTTTTCTGGAAGTAACACCTGCACATCAATGTTCTCTGAACAATACATACCAACTCCACCTCTTTGTTGTTGTTTGAGCACTGCAAACATTGGGTCAGAGTCATCGTAACAGTTCCCTCGTGGATTGTGGTGGAAAACGTGTCCTGCAAGTTGTGGTTCTTCTTTTGTGTTTACATCAAGCCATGTCTCTGTTACGCAAATACAGTCAGTTTTCATGAGGGCTTTATGTGCTTCAATATCCAAAATGTGTGCCTTTAAACTCTGGACATTGCGCAGTGCTATTGTACAAACAGGGTTTACATCACATGACAAAGTCTTTACAAACTTAAAGACAGGCATGCTTTCCATAGCCAAGGTGATATTATTGTCACAATATATAGCTGACTGTTTAAAGTCTTCAATTTGCAGATTGTATCCAATTCACTTCAAACTTGGTAGGTGTGTTCACATACACTTCCTGAGTAAAAGTTATCAAAATTATGAATTTTGGGGAAACTGTGTGGGCGTGGCGCTCTATGCATATATGTTTATGCGCATATTTACATGTGCACACATTTCGACGTGCGCATATCAGCGAGGGCCCGACCATCGCTGCTTGCAGCTTTAATTTTATTTAAATGTGGCCCTAATACATAATGGTTGTAAGACCGGAAGACCCACTGCCCAAATTATTTTTCGTCTGAGGTTTTCTTTTAATTAGACTATGTAGGCTATTTAATATTTCCCAACACAAAAACATGAAAGTGTCTTTGGCAGATCAAAATACCATAGCTTAATGTTAAGGCCATTCTATTCAATCATTTCTCTCTAGAAAATAAATGTTTTTCTCAGGTTTTGATAGCGGAAGAAAGGGGATGAGGTGTGTCCAACTACTAGCTATTTTTATGGAATATATCAAATATCTGTTATACTGTAGGCATTCACGCGCTATCGGTGTTAACGCGTGTGTCACTATTGTACTTAAGCCAATGCTTCAGACGCCTTAACGTGTGCACGTGTGGCTGAAATAGCCTAAACTGTCACATCGGTCTCTCAGGGTAATACATGGACTGCTTGAATTGTGAAGCGAAGCAGCTGTTAAACTCAAAATTCCTCATCATACAGTAAACTAGAAAAATTTCTAAAGAAATTTTGAGTGTGCGTAACTCTGGCCCCGTCGCCCCCATACATTATTATTGACACTGCTCAGAAAATTCAGTAATAGAAAATTCCAGCAGAAATTTAGAGACTGACGAGTGGGCTGTTGCCGGGGGTCTGTATTCAAAAAACACACCTCACATAGTCATTTTTAAAATGTTTATTTAGACACAGGAGCAGCTTACGCGCTAGCAATTACAATTAACATGTTAGCATTGGCATGTTAACATTAGCATGTTAGCATTAGCATGTTATCCTTAGCATGTTAACGCTGATGCGCAAGCAATTAACATGAGCAATTAACATTAACACGTTAATATTAGCAATTAACATTAGCATGTTAATATTAGCATGTTAACATTGAAGCGCTGAAGCGCTAGCAATTAACATTAGCATGTTAGCTTTGACGCACTAGCAATTAACATGTTAGTATTAGCATGTTAGTGTTGATGCGCTTGCAATTAACATTAGCATGTTAGCATTAACATGTTAACATTATCATATTAACGCTGATGCGCTAGCAATTAACATTAGCATGTTAGCATTAGCATGTTAGTGCTGATGCGCTAGCAATTACCATTAGCATTATCAACATTAACATGTTAGCGGAAGCAATTAACATTAGCATGTTAACATTAGCATGTTAGCGCTGATGCGTTGACGCGCTAGCAATTAACATTAGCATGTTGGCATTAGCATGTTGACATTAACATGTATCTAATTCCTAGTGGCTAATGTTAATTAACATTAGCATGTTACCATTATCATGTTAGCAATTAACATGTATTTAATTCCTAGCGGCTAATGTTAATTAGCACAAATTTTAGCATTGGTCGCTAATGTTAGCAAATAGCATGTCTTTACAGCTAGCATTAACGTGCTAGCTGCTCTGCTGTCTCTGTCTGCGAATTTAGACAGACAAGTTCAAATTAAGTGCCAAGAACTACTAAAATGGCCGCCACTAGGCTTCTGCCTGCTGGCCCCTCCCCCCTCTCCTCCTTCAAGCAGGCTGAGGTTGCCAAGCAACCAGGACCTAATCAGCAGCAGCTGGTCTGCACCTGTTAAAATGTCAGTTAGAAATCCCAACAGAGACAGAGAGAAAATGCTGAGACCTCCCCTTGAAGAGGAAGGATTTCTGGCTAAAACCGTATTTCCAATCATTGAACCGACATAACTGGGAGCATCCTGTGCCCTTCCTGATCGCCTACATAGTCATTTTGTGTCGATAAATGAAGAAATGTGCTCTTGGGAGCAATGGAAAGAAGCGGCACTTCTGCTTTCCTCCGACTTTTTCTCTCCATGCACACATATATGTTCTCGCAATGCACACCCATTCATTTTTTGGTGTGGTTTTTGGCGATTTTTGGCAAAACCGTTTGCCGAAACTCTTAGAAAAGTCATAGCACACATGTCCCGGCTGAGCCTGTCGTTTTGATACCCGTTTTGTGTATGTGTGCCAAAAACTAGCGAACCGAAAAAACCACGGAAGAAACGGAAGACGAACTAGAAAAATTTCTAAAGAAATTTTGAGTGTGCCTAACTCTGGCCCCGTCGTCCCCATGCATTATTACTGACACTGATCAGCAAATTCAGTACTAGAAAATTCCCACAGAAATTTTGAGAGTGACGAGTGGGCTGTTGCTGGGATTCTGTATTCAAAAAGCACACCTCAAATAGTCATTTTTAACATGTTTATTTAGACACAGGAGCAGCTAGCGCTTACGTGCTAGCAATTACCATTAGCATGTTAGAATTAATATGTTAGCATTAGCATGTTAACATTAGCATGTCAGCATTAACATGTTAATATTAGCATGTTAGCGCTGATGCGCTAGCAATTACCATTAGCACTTGTTAACATTAGCATGTTAACATTAGCATGTTAGCGCTGATGCCATTGGCATGTAAACATTAACATGTATTTCATTCTTAATGGCTAATGTTAATAGCTAGCACTGACGCGCATGTTAACATTAGCATTGTTAGCAAGTAGCATGTATTTAATTCCTAGTGGCTAATGGTAATTACCATTAGCATATTAACATTAACATGTTAGCAATGATAATATATTAAATTCTTTGTGGCTAATGTTAATTAGCATTAACATGTTAACATAACCATGTTAGCAAGGATCATGTATTTGATTCTTAGTGGCAAATGCTAATTAGCATTACCATGTTACCATTAGCATATTAGCAAGTAGCATGTATTTGGTTATTAGTGGCTAATGTTAATTGCTAGCGCAGACGGCTAACAATTAACATTAGCATTTTGGCATTAGCATGTATTTAATTCTCAGTGGCTAGTGCTAATTAACATTAGCATGTTAGCATTGGCATATTAGCATGTTAACAATTGTCATGTAATAAATTCCTAGTGGCTAATGCTAATTACCATTTGCAGTAATTTTAGCATTGGACACTAATGTTAGCAGTGAGCATGGCTTTACAGTTACTGCTAACGGGCTAGCTGCTCTGCTATCTCTGACATGCTAGCAATTACCATTAGCATGTTAGCATTAGCATGTATTCTTAGTGACTGAAAATGAGTGGCTAGCACTAACGTGCTAGCAATTAACATTAGCATGTTAACATTAGCATGTTAGCAATGAGCATGTATTTAATTCTTAGTGGCTAATACTAATTAATAAGCATTAGCAGGTTACCATTAGCAGGTTAACATTAGAATGTTAGCATTGGTATTTATTTAATACTTAATGGCTAATGCTAATTGTTAACACACTAGCTGCTCTGCTGTCATTGTCGTTTTAGACAGACAACGCGCTAGCAATTAACATAAGCATGTTAACATTACATGTTTACATTAGCATGTATTCTTAATGACTAAAAATGAGTGACTAGCATTGAGGTGCTAGCAATTAACATTAGCATGTTAGCATTAGCATTTTAACATTAACAGGTATAAATACCTGGCTAATGTTAATTAATAGCACTGACGCGCATGTTAGCATTAGCATGTTAACAAGTAGCATGTATTTAATTCCTAGTGGCAAATGCTAATTAGCATTAACATGTTAGCATTAGCATATTAGCAAGTAGCATGTATTTGGTTATTAGTGGCTAATGTTAATTGCTAGCGTTGACGTGCTAGCAATTACCATTTACAGTAATTTTAGCATTGGCCGCTAATGTTAGCATGTTAACATGTCTTTACAGGTAGCGCTAGCTGCTCTGCTTGTCTTCTCTGCCATTTTACACAGACAAATTCAAATTAAGCCAATAACTGCTAAAATGGCCGCCACTGGCCTCTGCCTGCCTGCTCTAAAAGCAGTTACTGCACCTGTTGTCAGTTGGAACTTCAGTTGGAAATCCTGACAGAGAGAGAGAGAAATGCTGAGACCACCCCTCGAAGAGGAGGGATCTCTGGCCAAACCGTATTTCCAATCATTGAACCGAAATCATGGGAGCATCCTGTGCCCTTCCTGAACGTCTACATATTTGTTTTGTGTCGATAAGTGAAGAAATGTGTCCTGAAGAGCAATTCAGAGAAAGGTTACTTCTGCTTTCCTCCAGAAAATTTCCCGCCTTTTTAACATGGCAGCCTCTGGCTGTGGAAGGGGGGTTGCTGCCGCCATCTTTGCGTTTCCGCCCAAACGATATATCTGACAGTTTTAGCAAGGCGAATGTGAGTGAGACGACAATTTTTCCTATGTTTCTATGTATAAATCATGTCTGTAGTGGGGCATTTGAGGCCACGGTAGTCGAATACGTTTTATTTTTTCACTGATTTTTCTCCCTGCTCCTCACTCTAGCTGATGATGTCATCCACTCTAGCACAAACATTCCGCCACATACACACCCATTATAAACCCAGAAATTTAACTAAAAACCTGCTCAATTTTGGCCTTGTATAGTTTAAAACGGAAATAGAAAAGCTGTCGATGAGTGTCGTGATCCCTGAAGATAAGGGAAGCATACCTCCGTTTTAAGTTCAAATGCCAGTCTCTCGGTGAAAGTATGCCAGAGCAGTTTCATTGTTGAATGTCTGTTGAAATGTACTTTTTTCAAGCCTCCCCATTTCATTCCCTATGGGAAATTTTTCGCAGTTTTTCCAGAATAAATTCGCGAAAAAACACACAAATCTCTTAGAAAACGTAAATAGCACTCGATTCGGGAATCAGACGCACGTTTTGATAATATTGTTGGGGTCTTCACCGCTGCGGGCCGCATTATGTTCAAAAAGGCGGAAAATGAATAATAACTAGAACATTCCCGCCAGAAAATTTTGAGAGTGACGAGTGGCTGTTGCCGGGGGTCTGTATTCAAAAAGCACACCTAAATAGTAATTATTAACATGTTTATTTAGACACTGGAGCACATTGCATGTATTTAATTCTTAGTGGCTAACGTTAATTGCTAACAGTGATGCAATTAACATTAACATGTTCTAACCTTAGCATGTATTCTTAGTGACTAAAAATCAGTGGCTAGCACTGACATGCTAGCAATTAGCATTAACATGTTAATATTAGCATTTATTTTATTCTTAGTGGCTTGCTAGCATAGCATGTTAGCAATTATCATGTATTTAATTCTTAGTGGCGTCAGCGCTAGCAATTAACATTAGCATGTACCCCTGGCTGCCAAATATTAGCAATTAGCATGTCTTACTACATGGCAGCAGCAGAAGAACAAAAAGCACATCTCAAATAGTCATTTTTTAACAGATTTATTTACACAACAATAGCAGGCAGTCCTCAAACTCACCTCATTCTATACACATTTATATTTAAAACACCATTAAATACAACAATTTTTTATTAAATATAATATTAAAACCAGTTTCAGTTGAAAATCCACAAAAACACCAATTTTTTTACAAATTCAATAATTACACATTTCATTTAATAAATAAAAACTAGTTATGTTATGATTTAACATCTTCACAAAATACATAAAATTTTGACATAATATAACATTTGCAGTGACATAAAATAAAAAAGAGTAGTAATTTAAACACTACAAATCTAATACTACATTTATAGATAATAATAACAGTTCATTAAATAAATAATAATTAACACTTTAAAAAGCACCATTATATAATATAATAATTAATCATTTAATTTAAAATCACATATAAATACACACTTTATATAATATAATTAACATTTTTTTACTTTTTTTAAGAATGTTAAGTTATGATATTATTAGAAATTGTTTATTGTGTTTTAAATTAACTGTTAATAATATATTTATAAAAAAGTGTATTTAGACATGTTAGCAGAATCCCTCACTCACAGGGGTGCCAGCATGGAACAGAGGAAAGACTGGCGGCAGGGAGTGATGATCTTTGATGTGGTCTGCAAAGACACAAAAAGAGATGTCTGTGAGACAGTCAGCTTATGGCAGAGTGAATGTGCAAAGTAAACTCATCCAGATACAGCACAGTCGTTGAAAACACATTGGTTAATGTCCCTTATTTGTCGCTCAGTGGTGCGCTTCAGCTGAGGTCTTCTTCCTGGATCTGCCGGTCATCCTCCTGGATTGCTAGGTCAACATTGAATTTGAAATAAAATTTTGTTGTAGGGCATTTCATCACAAACTTTAAAAACAAACTACTGGTCAGAAACTTATGGGAAAGTGTTGCTCACTCATTGTCTGCAGGGTTTTGCATCCTCAGTGGAGTGCTCTGGAAATCTGCCGGGGTGTCCGCTTGGGTGGCGCCTGGGACTTACCTTCCCTTATTTTCACCAGATTTGAAAAATGATGAAAAGATATAAGCAGTACATGTGTCACAGCATTGGAGTAAATATTTGATCATCAACTTAAAAAAATAAATTCTGTAAGTTAAAACCAAATAATGAAATGCGCCTACCTTTTTTAACATTAGCACTTATTTAATACTTATGGCTAATGCTAAACGTTAACACGCTAGCTGCTCTGCTGTCATTGTCTGTCATTTTAGACAGACAACGCGCTAGCAATTATCATTAGCAGGTTAGCTTTAGCATGTTAACATTAACATGTTAGCAATGATCATGTATTTCATTCTTAGTGGCTAATGCTAATTAGCTTTAGCAGGTTAACATTAACATGTTAAAATGTCATGTATTTAATTCTTAGTGGCAAATGCTAATTAACATTAGCATGTTAACAATAACATGTAAGCAATGATCATGTACTTAATTCCTAGTGGCTAATGTTAATTAACATTAGCATGTTAACATTAAATGTTAGCAATGATCAGTATTTATTCTTCCTGGCTAATGCCTCATTGCTAGCGCAGACGGCTAAATAATTAAAACATGTTTAATTAGCATGTATTTATTCTTTGTGGCTAGTGCTAAATTAACTTGCATGTTGCATTAGCATATTAACAAGTAGCATGTATTTGGTTATTCGTGGCTAATGCTAATTGCTAGTGTTGACGCGCTAGCAATTACCATTTGCAGTAATTTTAGCTTTGGCCGCTAATGTTAACAGTTAGCATGTCTTTACAGCTAGTGCTAACGCGCTAGCTGCTCTGCTGTCTTTGGCGCGCTAACAATTAATATTACCATATTAACATTAGCATGTATTCTTAGTGACTAAAAATTATGGGCTAGCACTGACGTGCTAGCACTTAACATTAGCATGTTAACATTAACAGGTATTTAATTCCTAGTGGCTAATACTAATTAGCTTTAGCAGGTTAACATTAACATGTTAACAATGATCATGTATTAAATTCTTAGTGGCTAATAGGGATGTAACGATACACTCAACTCACGACTCGATTCGAGTCACGATTTTTTGTACACGATACGATTTTTTCACGATTTATTTAAAATCAAAATAAGCTACAGACAAATTATGACCAAATAAAATTATCTTTTTATTTGTAGGAAAAAAACCTCTCTTTACAGAAACTCTCAAACAGTTTGTGTTCGTTTTAGGGCTGCCAGCAAGCAGCTGATCTGACCATTACCTTTCGCTTGAAGTATGAGCTAACTGAAAATAAAAAAACAACAAGATGATAGCTCATTTACCCTTTTGAGAGTCCACGGCCCCAGGGAAACGGCGAGGTCCGGGCGCTGTAAACACAGAGCCGGTCGCGTCGTGTGTGTGTGTGTGTTTGTGTTTGTGTGTGAGAGAGAGAGGAGAGAGAGAGAGAGAGAGAGAGACAGAGACGAGACTGTGTGTGGTTGGTGTGTGTGTGTGTGTGTGTGTGTTTGGTTGTGAGTGAGAGAAAGAGAGGAGAGAGAGAGAGAGGAGAGAGACTTGTGTGTTGTGTGTGGTGTGTGTGTGTGTGTGTGTGTGTGTGTGTGTGTGTGTGGTTTGTGTGTGTGTTTGTGTGGAGAGAGAGAGAGAGAGAATGTGTGTGTGTTGTGTGTGTGTTGTGTGTTGTGTGGTTGTGTGTGAGTGAGAGAGGAGAGACGAGAAGAGGAGGAGAGAGAGAGAGAGAGAGAGAGAGAGAGAGACTAATGTTAGCAGTTAGCATGTCTTTACAGCTAGCGCTAATGTGCTAGCTGCTCTGCTGTCTCTGTCGGCCATTTTACACAGACAAGTTCAAATGAAGCCAATAACTGCTCAAATGGCCACTGGGCTTCTGCAACTGTTGTCAGTTGGAACGGCAGTTGAAAATCCTGACAGAGAGAGAGAGGGAAAATGCTGAGACCAGCCCTCAAAGAGGAGGGCTCTATGGCCAAAACCGTATTTCCAATCATTGAACCGACATAACTGGGGGCATCGCATGCCCTTCCTGATCGTTTTACATAGTTATTTGTGTCGATAAATGAAGAAACGTGCCCTCAGGAGCAAAGAGAGAAACGTTCCTCTGCCTCCTTAAGAAAAATTTCCCTCCTTTTTTAAACATGGGAGTGAATGAGGCTGAGGATGGGAGTACCGATCAGTTAGCCTGTATGGAGCCAAAACTATAAAAGGAGACAGCTTCAACAGTGTTATCACTTCGATCACCTCGAATTTCCTACATTTGAGGGATAATCATGTCTGTAGTGGGGCATTTGAGAGGCCACGTAGTCGAATACGTTTTATTTTTTCACTGATTTTTCTCCCTGCTCCTCACTCAAGCTGATGATGTCATCCACTCTGCTCAAACATTCCGCCACATACACACCCATTATAAACCCAGAAATTTGACTAAAAAACCTGCTCAACTTTGAGCTTGATAGTTTAAAACACGGTTAAAAAAGCGTCGAGAGTGTCGTGAATCCTGAGATAAGGGAGCATCCTCGTTTTTAAAGTTAACATGCCGCTCTACGGTGAAAGTATGCCGAGCAGTCATTGTTGAAATGTCTGTTGAAATGTACTTTTTTCAGCCTCCCCGTCATTCCTTATGGGAAATTTTTCGCAGTTTTTCCAGAATAAATTTCGCGACAAGAAAAACCCGCAAAATCTCTTAGAAAAGTAATTAGCACTCGATTCGGATCAAGCGCCACGTTTTGATATATAATTGTTGGGGTCCTCTCACCGTGCGGGCCGCCTTCATTCATGTTCGAAAAAGGGCGGACGAAAGGACTAATAACTAGAAAATTCCCGCAGAATTTCGAGAGTGACGAATAGTGGGTGTGTCGGGGGTCTGTAGTCAAAAAAGCACACCTCAAATTAGTCCTATTTTAAACATGTTTATTTAGGACACTGGGCACATTGCTTTGTATTTAATTTCTTAGTGGCTAACGTTTAATTGCTAACAGTGATTGACCAATTCACATTAAGCATGTTAAACATTAGCATTTATTCTTAGTACTAAAATCTAGTGGCTAGCACTGACTGCTAGCATATTACATTAACATGTTAATATAGCCTTTATTTTATTCTTAGTGGCTTAATGCTAGCATTGCATTAGCAATTATATGATTTTACTTCTTAGTGCGTCAGCGTAGCAATTAACATAGCATGTTCCATTGGCTGCAATATTAGCAATTAGCATGTTCTTTACTACCATAGCAGCAGCCAGAAAAAAAAGCACACCTCAAATAGTCATTTATAACAGATTTATTACACAACAATCAGGCCAGTCCTCAAAGTCACCTCATCTTACACATTTAATTAAAACAATTAACTATAACAATTTTTAAATATAATATTTAACAGTTAATTTAAAATCACCATAAACACTTTTTATATCATAATAGCTTAACATTTCATTTACAATAAATAAAAATAGTTTATGTTAGATTTAACACTTTCACAAAATACATACAAATAGCATTTTTAACATGTTTATTTAGACCACAGGGGCAGCTAGCGCTGCCGCCGCAAGCAATGACATTAGCGTGTTGACAATTACCTGTCTTTAATTTTTAGTGGCTAATTTAATTAATACTGTTAGGCATTTGCATTCATTTTGCATTGGACGCTAATGTTACCAGTAGCATGTCTTTACCAGCTAACGCTTAATGAGCTAGCTGCCTGCTTCTCTGAAGGACTAGCAATTAACATGTATTTACTGACTGAAAAATGAGTGGCTAGCATTAACTGTGCTAGCACGTCTAACTTAGCATGCTAGCATTTAGCATCATTTTTATCACATGAGCATGTATTTAATTCTTAGTGGTATAGTAACATAAGCATTAGCAGGTTACCTATTACCAGGTTAGCTTAGCATGTTAACATTAGCTATTTAACATTAGCATTATTTACATACTTAATGGCTGATGTTAAACGTTAAACATGCTAGCTGCCTCTGTCGTCATTGTCTGTCATTTTAGACAGACAAAGCGCTATCAATATCATTAGAGGTTAGCTTTCGCTGCTAACATGAGCATTGTACTTATCCTAGTGGCTAATTGTTAATTTAACATTAACATGTAGCAAGGATCATGTATTACATTCTTCTTGGGCTAATGCCTCATTGCTAGCGCAGATGGTAACAAACTTAACATTAAATGGTTAGAATTAGCATGTATTTACTTCTTCTGTGGCTAGTGCCTAATACATTAGGCACTGTTTTAGCATTAGCATTTAGCAAGTAGCATTTTTTGCGTTATTGTGGCTAGAGGTAATTGCTAGCGCGGCGTGCTAGCAAGTAGCGTTTAGCATGTTAGCAGTTGTCATGTTAATAAATTCTTAGTGGCTAATGTTAATTGCTAGTTGTTGACGCGCTAGCAATACCCATTTGCAGTAGATTTAGCTTTGGCCGGCTAATGTTAACAGTTAGCATTGTCTTTACAGCTAGTGCTAAGCGACTAGCTGCTCTGCTGTCTTGGCGCACTAACAATTAATATTACCATATTAACATTTAGCATTGTATTCTTAGTGACTAAAAACTATGGCTAGCACGACGTGCTAGCCACTGTAACATTAGCATGTTAACACTTAGCATGTCATCTTAGTGACTGAAATGAGTGGCTCGCACTAACGTGGCAGCAACTTAACATTAGCATGTTAACATTTAGCATGTATATTCTTAGTGACTGAAAATGAGTGGCTAGCACTAACGTGCTAGCATATTAACATTAGCATGTAGCATTAAACCATGTTAGCAATGATTCATGTATTTAATTCTTAGTGGCCTAATGTTAATTTAACTTTAGGCAGTGTTAACATTAACCATGTTAGCTAATTGATCATGTATTTCTTAGTGGCTAATGCTAATTAGCTTAGCAGGTTAACCTTAACATGTTACAATTGACTCATGTATTTAATTCTTAGTGGCTAATGCTAATAAAATTAGCATGTTAACAATAACATGTTGCACATGATCATGTATTTAATCTTAGTGGCAAACTGCTAATTAACATTAGCATGTTAAACAAAACATGTTAGCAATGATCATGTACTTAATTTCCTAGTGGCTAATGTTAAATTAACATTAGCATGTTACCTAACATTGTTAGCAATGATCATGTATTTAAATTCTTCTGGCTATGCTCTATTGCTAGCGCAGACGGCCTACCGGCTAACAATTAACATTAACATGTTAGAATAACATGTATTTAATTATTTGTGGCTAGTGCTAATAACATTAGCATGTTAGCATTAGCATATTAGCAAAGTAGCATGTATTTGGTTATTCGTGGCTAATGTTAATTGCTAGTGTTGACGCGCTAGCAATTACCATTTGCATAATTTTAGCTTTTGCCGCTATGTTAACAGTTAGCATGTCTTTACAGCTAGTGCTAACGCGCTAGCTGCTCTGCTGTCTTTGGCCGC